>NW_006285245.1:58463-67682 GCF_000327345.1 Myotis davidii | reverse complement strand
GGGGTCCCTTCAGTCCATGGGCTTTATCCACTGAGCAAAACAGGCTGGAGCTTAATTCATTTACTTTTAATCTATATGTGTCTTTATATTTAAAGTGGGGTTTTTTTTTGATTCACCCTTATAATTGGTCTTTTAATTGGTACATTTATGCCACTGACTTTCAGAGTGCTTACTGATAGATTTACTGGCATATCAGGCAGCTTCTGGGGCTTCTGGGTCCTGCCCATCTTGCCTGCCGGGACCCGATGGGGTCCCCGGCGGCAAGGCAGGCCAGCTTCTGGGGCTTCTGGGTCCCACCTGGATGGCGGTGTGCTGGTGGCTCCACCCCTCGGGAGATAATCACCTGCTGGCTTAGGCTCGATCCCTCGGTGCCTGCACTGCCTCCCCAGGTCACGCACAAGGCAGGGCTGATCCGGGGGTTGGGGTGTTGCCCCGGGTCAGGTCGAACATGGGACGCCCGGATGGAGGCCAAGTGGGCTGGCCTATCACTGCTGAACTGCCTGGCCACCCCGGGTCGGGTTGCACACGGACGTCCACCATACCGGGTCGCAGATAGCAGACCCGGATGGTGGCAGGGCAGGCAGGATGGTGCTGTCCCGCCCTGCCTGCAGTATGCAAATTAGCCAACATCTTTGTTGGTGGTTAATTTGCATATCACGCTGATTAGCCAATGGGAGGCGTAGCAAAGCTATGGTCAATTACCATGCTTGTCTATTATTAGATAGGATATATATATATATATAAATTTAGAATCTGAGTTATATTTTTTGTAAGATAGAAGAACCTTCATTTCTGCTCTCAGGATGTACAATTAATTTTCTTTTTTTTTTAATTTTATTGTTGAAAGTATGACATATGTCCCCTTTGTCTCCCATTGACCCCTTATAGCCTGCCCTTGCCCCCTGCCCCAGCCCTCTACCACCCTATTGTCTGTGTTCCTGGATTATGCCTATATGCATACAAGTTCTTTGGTTGATCTCTTCCCACCCTCCCAACCTCCCCTGCCTTCCCTCTGAGATTCCACAGTCTGTTCTATGCTTCTATGTCTCTGGATCTATTTTGTTCATCAATTTATTTTATTCATTAGATTCCATATAAGAGTAAGATGTCTGACTGGCTTATTTTGCTTAGCACAATACTCTCCATCCCCCATCCCCTGCTGTCTCAAAGAGTAAGAGATCCTCCTTTTTTACTGCTGCATGGTATTACATGATATAAATGTACCACAGATTTTTTATGCACTCATGTACTTATGGGCACTTGGGCTGTGCAATTTAAATTAGAGAAACGTGGTAAATGTCTTTGAGAAAACACAGTGCGTTGTCTTTTTATGCTGATTTGGAAATTTTCAAACAACCTAATCACCACAAAGGAAGGATATCAAGTGAAATGAAAAGCAATGACAAAACTCTCTAGAGTTTCAAGTCTTTATTTCAGCAAGATCACTCCCTATTTTCAGTTCTTCATAAAATAAGGCAATTGCCTGCTCCATGATAGTTATGAGAATTGTGGGATGTGAGAATTATGAGAATTTAGTGATGTGCAGAGAACATTTTAATTGAATGTTCTAAAAAACAGACATCTTTGAAACTTGGCTGTATATATGTTAAAAAAAATAAAAACAATAAAATCTACTAATCAGATGCAAGGACAATCTGAATAAGTAATAAGTCTGAATCACACATATGATAAGGAAATGTGATTTTATTACTTTACAATGAAATAAAATAACTCTTACAGTTAGAAATAAGCTTTGTATGACTGTTTTTCTATTAAATGGAAACTTTATAAATCACATTATTGATCAACAGAAGCCACATGAATGAAAAAGATTTTTAAATTTTAACTTTTATAATAATCACACACACACACACACACACACACACACACACACTATCCTAATATATAAAAGCCCAGGGTCCTAACAACCAATCACGACGGAAGGCTGACCAACCTGGAATTCCTTCAGTCAGCGCTGGGTTGCTGTAGCAACCCAGCACTGACTGCCCCACTGCAGCCTCGCAACCCAGCACTGACTGTCCAGCGGGCTGAGACCCAGAGAGAGAGGGAGGGTCTGATCTGCAGCCTCAGTAACAGCTGTTGAACAGTACTTGCCTCTCTCTTTCTCTCCCTCTTTCTTTCCTGGCATCACCAGCAGCTGGGCCTTTCTTTCTCTCCAGGCCTCTGCAGGGGCTGCTGTTCAGCCTAGTCTCTCTGATCAGGCCCAGAGATAGGCCCGGAGATGCTGACTGGCATAGGAACCAACCAATCAGAACCAAATGTGGGTGCTGTGAAGAACCAATGGCTGCCTATGAGGCAGAGCTTTTGACTTTGGCCTTGAAATTGACAATTCAGAACCAAATCTGGGTGCTGTGGGGACCCAATGGCTGCCTAGGAGGCAGAGCTCTTGACGCTGACTGGCATATAAACCAGCCAATCATAACCAAATTGGCAAGCAGAAGAGGGCAGTTGGCCATCCCTCAAGGGGTACCCAATTGGAGAGGGGGCAGGGAACCACCCTCCATGCAAAAATTTCTTGCACTGGGCCTCTAGTATACTATGACTGGGAAAAGTATCAATGTAAATATCAGCAATTATTGATTATGGTGATGACAAATTCCTAGTGAATATGGTGGCTTTCTCTGGGATACGATACTGAAGAAAAATGACAAGCTTAGACTCAGAAGATATGAATTTGTATCCTGATGATACTCTCTACTAGTTTTGTGGTTGAGGAAGCCATTTAAACATTTGTAAATCAATTTGAGATAACAAAATGAGTCTTGATCACATATTAAAATAGATAAATTGATTTTTAAACTTTATAATAAAACTGGAGGCCTGGTGCACGAAATTCGTGCATGAGGGCAGGGGTCCCCTCAGGCCAGCCTGCACCCTCTCCAATCCGAGACCCCTTGGAGGATGTCCGACTGCTGGTTTAAACCCGATCCAGGGGAGATCAGGCCTAAACCAGCAGTTGGACATCCCTCTCACAATCCTGGACAGCTGGCTCCTAATCACTCACCTGATTGCCTGCCTGGTTGCCCCTAACTGCCGCCCCTGCCAGCCTGATCACCCCTTACTGCCCCCTGCCAACTTGGTTGCCCCTCACTGCCCCCCACTGCTGGCCAGGTTGCCCCCAACTGCCTGATCCCTGTTGGCCTGGTTACCCGCAACTGCCATCCACTGCCAGCCTGGTCATCCCTACTGCCCCCCCATGCTGGCCTGGTCACCTGAACTGCCCCCCTCTGCTGGCCTGGTTGCCCCTAACTGCCCCCCCTGCTGACCTGGTCTCCCCCAACTGCCCCCTCCACTGGACCAGTAGCCCTTTACTGTCCCCCATGCCAGCTTAATCTCCCCCAACTGCCCCCCTGCAGACCTCGTCACCCCTGAAGGCCCCCCTGCAGGCCTGGTTGCCCTATGCATCCTGCTATTCAGTCGTTTGGTCGTCCCTCACTAACCCCCTTGCTGGCCTGGTCATAGGCAGCCATCTTGTGATGGTGTGAGGGTTAATTTGCATATCACCTCTTTATTATGTAGGATTTTGATTGTCCCAAGGTGATCTGTCCTTAGATTTCTCTTTGACATGGAAAATCTAACATTTCAATAATTGATCTTGTCATTTTTCATAATAAAATTTGTGCACCAGTGTGGTCCCTCGGGCTGGCCTGCGGGGATTGGGCTGAAACCTGCTTTCTGACATCCCTCAAGGAGTCCTGGATTGTGAGAGGGTGCAGGCCAGGCCGAGGGACTCCATTGTTCACGATCCGGGCTGGGGAGGAACCGTGGGAGGGCTCCAGGACATGTCCAGCCCTTCTTGCCCAGTCCCGATTAGCTGAACCCCAGCAGCAAGCTAACCTACCGGTCGGAGCATCTGCCCCCTGGTGGTCAGTGCATGTCATAGCAACTGATCGAACAGTCGAATGAATGGTTGGACACTTAGCATATTAGGCTTTTATTATATAGTATAAAATTACATAACCATTAGAAAATGATTTTCAAGTATAAGTTGGAAGACCTCTAAGTCAGAATTTTGTTATCTGTGAAGCAGACACCATAATACCCACTTTGTGGAGTTTTTGTGAGGATTAAATGAACTAGAGTAGGTGAAAAATTTTTAAAAGTAAATTTGACACACAAACTAGTATTATGATCCCATAATTTTGTTTTCTAGAGCATTAAGAAAAAAGAAGCCACATTATTCTGGAAATAAGGTCTCTGTTCTGGAAATAGTGTAAAATCAACAGAGATGTATTGATTATCTGCAATGCTTCTCTCTTTTTCTGTTATAAAGCTTTATGAGGATAATAACATATCTTGATGCATGAAGTTAAAAACTAATTCAATAATTTTAAGCAATCGACTTAAAATGGGCTTTAAGTTGAAAAAAATGTAGAGTAATTGTCTGATTATCTAACATGACTCCTAACCATCTAACTTAGCAGTCCCTTTTTTTTCCAGAGAACTACTAAAGAGTTAAGTTTCCATACTGGTTGCTAGTGTGTTTATGGGAAATAAAAAAAGCAAAGGATACAACCTAATGCTCAAGAAAAAATTCAATCACTTTCTTTGGGAGCATTTACAAAAGTGAAGTGACTGAGTTTCCATCCAAGTGCCCAAACCCACTGGAGTCAAATAGTTGACTCTGGCCTCTGTCATCATAATTGGCTTGTAGCTTCCTTTGTACTTCCATTTCCTTCTCTTGATGCTCCCAAAGAGGGAACACACCACACTCTGAAGGCTCTTTTGTTTTTCTAAGTTGCCTTGAAGTCACCTCCAAGCAAAGGCTATGGAACTTTTAATGCTGGCCCTGGGCTTCCTTACTGATATTCACATTAGAATTTTCCCCAGGATGCTCCAAAAAGTGCTGAGTTTCAGGTTCTTCCTTGAATCCAGTCTCACACCAATCCTCTACAATTCTGAAGAGTAAATTTGATGTTCTTGTTTAGATAGATCCACAATGAACACAGGAGAAAGTTCAATCTCCTTCACAACTTGGAGGCAATCTGCCTTGCAGTGTTCCTCTTGCTACTCTCTCATACCTGCGCCACAATTTCCCCCTACAAAACTGCTTACCCACTTATGCCATACTCTTGCTTTCCTGTTTGTCTCAGGATAAACTCTCCACATGGAATGCCTTTTTTCTCTTGTATCATCCTCTTTCTGTTGTAAATCTGCTCCCACTTCCCTTTATAAAACCCTCTTTACTTATCCTAATACAGGATTAGTCATATGCTTGCCACAGAAATTATATAAGCCTCTGTTATATGACAATATCTATTAGTTTGTGTGTTAATTTTTCTATTTTACTCCAAAGAATGTAAGCATCTTGAAGACAGAACTCTGCTTCATAAATGTTTATCTATTTTCCTTTGGGGATTGGCTTGGCACCCATTATGTACTAAATATTAAATGAAGATGTCCTATAACTTATATTGAATTTGTCAAAAAGAGAAAAAAATCTCTTCTCTTTACTAATAAAATAACAAAGACACTACACTTTTTCTGTAGGTATATGGGATCACATATATAAACAGATTTTAAAAGTTACAAGGCACTATACAAATGTCAAGTGTTTTGGGTTGACCTGGCTGATTTATTCATGGAGAGGCGATGGAGTTTAGTGGTTAAGAGCATGGAACTCTCTGCTGACTGCCTGAGTTGGAATCCTGGCTGCACCACTCACTAGCTGTTTACTCTTGGGCAAGATAGTTAAAATCTCTATGTCTCAGTTTCCTTGACTATAAAATGGGATTAGTTCCTTTGCTAGTTGCTGGTGTGGATGTATAAAAAAATATGACAATACTTAATATTTAAATTACAACTCTATTTCATAGGGTTATTATGAGGATCTAAATGGAGTGGTGTATGCAAAAAATGTTAAACAGTTATCCTAACATAGTGTTTGTATAACAAACACTATGTAGGAATAGACAATTGGTTATTCATTAATGATGAGGAGTACTCATTAACAAAATTATTTATCAAGTGTCCACTATGTGATAGGCACTGTTGTATGCCAAACAGACAAATAGACACATAAAATATGACTTTTATGCTATGGAGAAAATTAGAGAAGAAAAGGAAGAGATGAAGGAAAAGGTTGCAGGGTGGTCAGAGAAAGCCTCTGTTGAAAATTAAAAGTATAGCTGAGGAAAAATTTTTCTACTAGTAGATGGGGGAATAGCAAGTGAGAAGCTCAGGTAGGAACATGGGTGGAATACTTAAGGAAGGGCTATGGCTACTATGGTTGGAAGGAGTGAGCCAGATGGTCACAGAGGGTCAGAGATTGGGTCCTGAAGGGAATGGCAGACCTTACTGAAGAGCATGGAAAAGCTTGCCTTTTAAAATGGTTGGTAGTTTTTGAGCAGATGAATGATGGGATTGCTTAAATTTAAAAGGCTTGCAATAGATTTAAGGATGGGCAGCTGCTGGAGCAGGAAGGTAGATTGAGGTTATTGTAATTATTCAAACCCTGGTGCTAATAATTTTCTTCTTATAATTTAAAACAAGAATGTTTAATGAACAAACATTTCACGTGCATTGTTAGGGGTTTTAACATTTTTCACTATTTTCTCATTTGAGCAATATATTAAAATCTAATTTAGTTATTAAAATCATTTATTTCATTTCTAGTGTTGATTAAGACTTGTTTAGTGGGTTTTTTTACATTTTTCCAATATCTTACTATAATATTCTACATAAAATTGAAATAAGAAACCAAATGTGTTAATGGCTACCATTATATTGCTCCACTCTCTGTGTACTTAACCTCAGAATTGACTCATCAAATACCATCTATGTTTCAAACAGCTTAGAGTAATAGATTTTATGATGCATTTAAGTTGGAATAGAAATATGTTTTTATATCATTCATATCCCATTTATCTTTTCCATTTTATTTTGTTTGATAAGGTAACTTATTTCTTCTACAGTAAAGCACTTCATTTTAATATCTCTTATTCATCTTTCTGTTTTATTTACACTTTCTCTTCTCTTGCCATCTGCCTCACTCTTTCTCTCATTTTCTATCCCTCCCCCATCCTAACTGCTCCCCAACCCTGAATGTAACTATTAGTAATGATTATCAATTCAATCTTTTTAATAGACTTTCAAGTTTTTCACATTGACATGTTATTACTCTTTGTCTTCATATTTTGCTTTTTTATTTCCCAAAACTAGCCTAAATGTCAAGTGCCAAGATAATTTCTTGATAAGCCCTATATACATATTCACAAGTAGGTTTTTATTTCCTCGGTGCATGCTCTTCAGTAACAATACATATTAAAGGACGGTTACTCTGCTGAAGTACTGATCTTCCAAATGATCAGTGACAAAATAACTCGCAATGAACTTTGTACATCACTGTTTATTTGGACTGTGACTTCTAGTTCAATGTTTATTTTCTCACCCACTTGTGTATATGCTAAAATGTTTCATTATTATTTTTAAAAAAACTGAGCTGCTGAATAGAAGGAAAAAAAGAGAAAAGAGATATACACCTATTGTTACAAAGCCTGTGGGAGCCTGGCTGGCGTGGCTCAGGACTGAGCATTGATCTATGAATCAGGAGGTCGTGGGCTTGAACCCAAGTGTGGGGCATGCAGAAGGCAACCAATCAATGATTCTCTCTCATCATTGATGTTTCTATCTCTCTCTCCCTCTTCCTTCCTCTCTGAAATCAATAATATATATATATATATAAAAGACTGTGGGAAAAGTACCATGAAGATAAAGATTAAAAAGATCACTCTAAAATATGGATACAATACTCCCTGGTTTGAAATTAGCTCTTGATCATCTATAAGATAAAACCCAATCTTTACAACAAACTCAATTGAGATCATGTCTGGAAAAACCAAGATGGCAGCATAGGTAAATACCTGAACTTGCTGCTGCACACAACCACATTAAAACTACAACTAAAAGAAAAACTGAATATCATCCAGAACCATGGGAAGGCTGGATGAGTGGCAATTCTACAACTAGAAGGAAAGAGAAAAACACACTGAAGTGGGTAGGAGGTGCAGAGGTGTGATAGCACAGAGGTATGGAAGTGTGCGTGAAAGGGACTGGCAGCTGGGTACGCTGTTGTCTTTTTCAATCTGGAGGGAGATACAAGCTCCCAACAGCTCTGAACTCCAGTTCCAGGTGAGAATCTGGGTACCCAGACACATACGGAGAGAAACTGGACTGCCTGGCATCAGGCCAGAACGTAAGGGCACTTTCTCACGGAGGTGCTTGCAGCGGTCATTGTTTCTGCATAGGCTGCAGGATACAAAGATCCAGGGACCTATCGGGGCAGGGCTGACAGGCAACCATTGCTGTTTGCTCTGCCCTGGTGATTCCCTGAGACCCCCGTCCCCAATTTACAACCCACCCAAGCTGTGTGCAGAGTCTTTTGCATACAAATGGCCTGCCCTTTCTCCGTCTAAAAACCTGTCAAACTGCAGCTGGGTCAGACAACCCCAGAACTTCCAAAGGAAGGCCTAAGGCTCATCAGCAGCCATAATAGCTTCATAGCTGCGCCTTATCTTGGCACCTCCAAACCCCAAACAAAGAGGAGGAATCTGAAGATCTCTCTGTAGCTCCTGCTGGATGGCCTCAGGTAGTGGCTGACTTTGCACCTCCTTGGGGATCCAGGAGCCAGTGTACCCAGTTGTCAGAGTGGGACCATCCAGATTACAACTCTTCACATCCATAAGAGACACTCACAGGGCAGACTCAGTGAGCACCAAAGCCCCACTGAAGCAAGTCCTGCCCCAGAAGGGTGTCTCCAGCACAGAAGTTCTCCCATTGTAGACACAACTGGTCCTCACAGCCAACTGGCCTGGAGGTCAATTCCTCCCAGTGATACCAACAGCTATCAAGGCTTAACTACAAGACTGTGCAAACAGCCCACAAAGGGGTGCACCAAGAGTGTCCACCTCAGGTGACTGGGGAGGCTGAGCCATTGGGTCCTATAGGACACCTAGCACACAAAGCCACTTTATCAACACAGGGAATCAGCCAAAATGCAGAGACAAAGAATCAGGTCATGAATGAAAGAAATGGAGGAAAGCAAACTACTGGATATAGAGTCCAAAACCACAGTTATAAGGTTGCTCAAGAATATTCTAGAAACCTCTGAGAAATATAGTGAGACCCTCAAGGATATGGAAAAGGACCAATTAGAAATTAAGCATACACGGACTGAAATAAAGAATAATATACAGAGAT
>NW_006285245.1:42139-57964 GCF_000327345.1 Myotis davidii | reverse complement strand
GGAGTGAACTGACAATTCTCAGGGGGAAGGGGGTTTGTGGGGTGTGGGAGAGACTGGACAAAAATTGTACACCTATGGATGAGGACAGTGGGGGAGGTAAGGGCAGTGGGTAGGGTGGGAACTGGATGGAGGGGAGCTATGGTAGGAAATAGAGAAACAACTGTAATAATCTGAACAATAAAGATTTATTTTAAAAAATCATGTCTGGAATGTCCTTTCTCTATATCTCTGTTTAACACTCCAATCATGCTGCCTTAGATCTATTGTACAATGGGAAACAAAAGGATTGACAATGGTACTGTCTCCTCCTTTCCTTCCTTTAAGATAATCTTCCATAGTGGCTGCACTAATTTGCATTCCTACCAATAATGAGTGAAGGTTCCCTTCTCCATATCTTCTCCAACATTTGTGGGGTTTTTGGGTTTCTTAATGATGGCTATTGTAACAGGTGTGAGATAGTCTTTCATTGAGGTTTTGATTTTGATCATCTTTTCATGCCTTCCTTGGAATAGTGTCTATCCAGGTCATCTGCCCATTTTTTAATCAGATGTGGACTTTTGTTGTTGTTGTTGTTGAGTTATATGAATTTTTATATATTTTGAATATTAACCTCTTACTGGAAGAATCACTTGCAAATATTTTCTCCCATTTGGTTGGTTGCCTTTTTTATTGATGCTTTCTTTGGTGTTGCATTCAATTTTTAAGTTGTTGTAGTCCCATTCATTTTTTTTATCTTTATTTCTCTTGCCTTTGAAGTCAAGTTCACAAAAAACACTTCTGAGATCAAGGTCCATATGTTTAGTGCTTATGTATTCTTCTATGTATTTTTTTTGTTTTAAGCTTTTGTTCAAGGTTTAAGCCATTTTGAGTTAAGGTGCAAGATAGTGTAGTTTTTACTCTTTTGCATATGTCTATAATTTTCCCAGCACCATTTATTGAAGAGACTTTTCTTTCTCTAATGTATATTATAAGTGTTCATTGATGACAGATTATTGGCTAATATATATATAATAAATATTCCATGGGCAGCACAAACTCTGCAGGCTCTTGTAGGAAGTTTTTTCTTTCCACTCACTGGAACACACGTAGGTTCATGCTGCTTCATATCACCTGACAACCTTTTGGGTGGATCTTTACGAGGTGCTCTCCTTGCACCCCCAGGGGAAGGGCTGGACAGATTTGTCTCTGGTTCCGGAGAGCCTTCATTATTGTCATCCGTTATCCAGTCAACCTCTTGCCATATCCTCCTCCCAACAAGCCTGGCCCTGATCTGCCCCAATTGGGGCCAGGCAGGCCAGACCCCACTGGTGCATAAATTCGTGCACTGGGCCTCTAGTCCTATATAATAAAACCCCAGTGATCATAACGGTAGAATGACCAGAACAACTGCTTGACCAGTCACTATGAAGTGCACTGACCACCTCTTGGTCTCTTTTCCCCGATGGCAGGCTCTGACCGCCAACTGCGAATGAGGACCCGGGATGGGTGGTGGGGGATGCAGGTGGTGCCAGGCTAAGGCTGCTGCCCTGCCGGGCGCCCCACACACAGAGGGTGACTGGCGGCGGGGGTGGGGACAATGAGCAGGCAGAATGGACCGGCCTCTTGGTCCCTCCCCTGGTCTGCAGGCTCCGATCGCCACCAATGGCAAACAGGGAACCGGGTTGGGTGGCAGCTGGGGGTGGGGCTGGCTGCTGGCAGCCAGGGAAGATGGCCTTGATCGCAGGCTAGGCCTAGGGACCGTAACTTCTCACAATTTTGTGCCCTGGGCCTCTAGTTAAAATATAAGCTCCACCAGAAGAAGGAGCCTCCTGAGTGATTTATGTCTGTACCCTCGCTGCATAGAATACACTTGCTTATAGTTAGTACCCAGTAGATGTATCTTGAGTGAAAGAGTTAATGGATTTTAAAAATCAAAATTATAAAACTTTGCTAGAAAGAAATAGGTGAGGCCTTATTTGAAATAATAATAAATAAGTAGATACATAGTAGAAGTGTTATTAATAAGGCCTTATCTATTTCCTACCTGTAACAAAAATAAGGATACTTAGGGTATCATAGTTGGCCAGGCACTGCATTAGATCTTTAGTGCCACGTAATTTTGCAGTTATGCAGATAGTTTCTGGCAAGTTAGCATTTTTTTTTTTAAATTGTTGAAGAACTTGAAGCTCAGAATGATAACATAACTTGCCCAAAGTCCCAGTCATGATTTTAATTCATGTCTGTAAAGTGCCAGACTTGTGGCTTTTCCATTAAACTACAAAAATGATATTTTTCATTGCAATTAAATTTGTTTTTTTCAAAGTTTCACAAAATTTAAAAGCTGTTTGCAAAATAAACATATGTAATCTTAATGAAAATTAGAAAATAAAGATATTCTCATTTGCTCTCAGTAGAGATGTGTTGAAGGATAAGATTTCCTTTGTCCTGGTATTTGCCCAAGTGTCTCAGGAAGAAACATATCCTAAATGTGTTTATTGTGCCTTACAATAAACTTTGCCAGACCAAAATAGGAAAGGTTGCTAGATAATATACATATACATTGTGAAAATAAGAAAAAATATCTTTTCTTCCACTATATCCCCATTACTGACCTCAAAACATTGTGAAAGATTGTTCTCTTAAAACACAAGGAAAGTAATAAAACTAAATGTTTTCCTTTTTGTTTTCTATGGAAATGTAAGCTTCTGTTTTCTATGTATTCCAAAGATTTATATTATCCTTCATACTACAAATAAAGACATCTCCCTGTAGACAAGTTTGTATGAATTTTTCCAGTGAGCATAAGAAAAAGAAAAGTAAAACTAAGGTCAAAATTACTTCCTGAAAAATGTATTCAATAAAAATGCTTTTTCTCTATATATCCTACAGAAATATCAGCAGGGCTTTTTTTCATAAGGGAATAAAGTCATTTTGAATTTCATATAAAATAACAAATGCATCAATAGCCAAGAAGCTTATGTAAATCATGCCATTTCATATCATTGACAAAATACATTCCACATGGATTCCACTTTGGGGGAAAAAGTTTGCAAAAACAGGTGACAGTCAAAAGATTAAAGTTTATACAGCATGATTTTTAACAATTCTAAAGAAAAAAGGTACAAACCAATAGAAAAATTGGCAAAGGATGTGAAGAGGTAATTCAGAGATCAAATCTGAATGCCCCCCAAAATGGTTAGTTTCACTACTAGGTAAGGAAATGTAATTTAAATTAATAATAAGATAGTCTTGAATGCTTATTAGACTAGAAAACATTTTAAGGCTGTAAATACCTATTGCTCACAATAATGCTAATAAAAGGTCAAATTTGAAAATTTCCAAGTTATGTTGGGAGAGCAATTTGTTAATATAGATGTAAATTAAAATAAATATAACTCTTTGAGCAAGTAGTCTTAATCCTGGAAATCTAACCTTCCAGAAATAGCAGAATGAAATGTATGAATATACATGTTCCAGTTAAGCACTGTTAATATTGTAAAAATCTGGAAAATGAAGTCAGTTCCCAGAATAAAGCCAGAAGCACAATTTGGTACAGAAGTAAGGATAAATATATATGTATATCTATATTTGCATGAAAGTTCGTGTGTATTAAAATGGATGCAAATTTATTTATACATGTGAATATACATTCATTTGAATATTAAAAGAGTGAAGAAAAAGGAACAGATACATACTATCAACATATATTGCTTGGGTGGAATAGGTCATATGTGAGGAAAGAGAAAGGGGAGGAAGATAAAAATCTCAATATATTTAATGTCTTTTATTTTAAAACTAGAGGCCCGGTGTGCACTGGGGGGGAGGGGGGTAGAGGAGGGGTGCCCCTCAGCCTGGCCTGCACCCTCTCACAGTCCAGAAGCCTTTGGGGGATGTCTGACTGACAGCTTAAGCCATCAGTCGGACATCCTTAGTGCTGCCCCGGAGGCGGAAGAGGCTCCTGCCACCACCTTTGTGCTCACCAGCCATGAGCCTGGCTCAGGGCTTCTGGCTAAGTGTGCTCCCGCTGTGGTAACACACTGACCCCCAGGGGGCAGCTCCTGTGTTAAGTGTCTTCCCCCTAGTGGTCAGTGTGCATCATAGCCACCAGTTGTTCCACTGTTTGGTCGATTTGCATATTAGCCTTTTAATATATAAGATCTTTTATTTCTAGAAGTTCCATTTTGCTCTTTTTATTTTATGAGAATCATTGATTGGCTGCCCCCCACTGGGGATGAAGCCAGCAACCCAGGCATATATCTTTGACTGGAATCAAACCCAGGACCCTTCAGACAATTGGGCCTATGCTCTATCCACTGAGCCAAACCAGCTAGGGCACACTTTGCTCTTTTCTATATCTTCTGTTTATCTCCTTATTATGTTCATGCTTTCCTTTTTAGTCCCTCAACATATTTATAATAGCGGTCTAAAATTCTTGTCTGCTTTCGATCATTATTGTTTTCTTTTTAGTCTATTTATATTTTCTGATTTTGATTCCCACTTTCCTGCTTCTTCCCAGTAATTGCTAAGTGTCTAAATTTTTTGTTCTTTTAAAAAGCAGCTTAACTTGGAAAGTAAAAGGGTCTCATTACTGTGTGGGGTCAGAACTCTACCATCTCTCAATTCTTTGTTAGTGCTGGTACTTGTTTAGCTTATAGCTTCCTAGTAGTTTGTTCTGTTCTCAGTAATTGTTCTTTAACCAACCACTTGAAATCTCATTCTAAGTATGCAGGGCACAGTATTCAGTTAGAGACTCAATGAGACCCCGTGCAGATAGTGGGGGATCTTTATCTGGGCAATGCCCTTCTCCCTGATACACTGGCCCACAAAGTCCAGCCACTGCAGCCTCCCTGATCCCCGATCTGTTTCCCCAACTCAGTGAGACCACAATGCTCTGTTTAGAATCCCCTTCCATGTACTATGTATGATCCAGAAAGTTTCTCCAGGCAGAAAATCAGCAAAATACATATTAGGACTCTCTCCCTTTGTTTCCCTTCTCTCAGTGATCAAAATTCTGTAACCATGTCATAGAAGTCGAAGAGGTCAACTTTTCTCCCCTAACTACAGGTTGGACACAGAAGCTGAGCCATCCAACAGAGTGGTTCATAGTGCTCCATCTACAAAGAATGGGATCCAAAATGGACAATAAGTCTTAGGCTCATGGATTTTTATTTTATTTTATTGGAGCTTGAGGGTAAGATCTCTTTTGTCCCTGGTGAATACTAAAAATGTAAGTCTGTAACTATCAGTGGATGTTTTTAATTTTCACATTTCCTTTCCTCTCCCAGCTATTTGCAATGGGAAGGGATTAAAGCTACTTAAAAAGGGAACAACAATTAAAATTGGGGAACATTGATTTTTCTAAATTTCATCTTCATCCCTGTTGCTCTGACATTATTTAAACTGATTAGAGTTGGGTTTGATATTTGGAAGAAAAGTTCTTTCCTTAACTACCTTAGTGACTATTTGGGGAAAATATATAAAGGTTTGGAAGATTAACTAGGAATCTAAGCCTGAAAGCAAAACATAAAAACAAGAGCATCTGTGATGACAATAAACATGAAAATAAGAGCATCTGAGATTGATTTCCACATGAGCAATGTGGGCAACCAATTTCATGGCTTCAGAGGACAGAGGCAACCTGTGGTGTGAGTGATCTGAAAAAACTTCCTGGAGGGAAAGGATCAAGACTAAGTTAGACCTTGAAAAGTAATACTTTGAATTTTTCTCTTAGGATCATCCATGCCACCTTGTGTAAATGAATTTAATTTAGATGGAGATCTAAGAAAGATTCTTCAGAGGCAGATAAGACAGGTCTTAAATAGGAAATGGGAGGAGAGATAACTCATTTATGATTACAACAAGACTTTTCAGATGCTAGATCATATAGCAGAATTTTATTGTAGAAATAATGTTCCATTTATCTTTTTTTCTAGGTCATATAATAAAATTGATAAATGCTGGCATTTAGAAAAATCAGTGAAATTTTTAAGCTGATGGAATATTAATGAAATATCAGAATCAGGTGAAGTTGAATTCTGGTCAGTGTGTAGAAACATCTTAGTTTTTGAAAATAATCTGCCAGGTTCCACTAACCCTTAAGAACATATGCAACTGCCAATTACCATTGTGTGGTTTTGCTGTTTCATTTTAGTTTGAACCCTGATCTTGACTCATGAAACTCTGTTGCATAACATGAAAAAATTGACAAAATTCTCCTAAAAGCTTCCTGGTTTTCCATAATTCAGTTCTCCTGAATTCCCTTTTAAAACACATATCCCAGAGATAGTACTTTCTGTAAATTGTAAAATCCCATGAGTAAGGCCATAATCTTGGTCACATTGAAGTATGGTAGCAATTATCTCAGGTAGAAACTGTAGTTTAACTTTAACCCTGCTGTTTGGCTTCTGTACTTATTTGCTTTGTTTAACAATAGAAACGTTACTTTGATTTTCATGTATGCTATCCCATTGATTGTGATCTCACTGGTTTTAGAAAGCACATTCTTCTGTACCTGGGAACCAAGACAACACAATTATCCTAAATTGCCTCAGTGGCTCCAGATAACGTGTTTCTGTTGAGTGAGTGATCTGGAGACCCAAAACTACAATTTAACTAACTTGCTCAATTCTGCTTCTGTAAACTGCTTTTTTTGCAAACTAGGTTCCTCATTCCAAACCCTGAGATGTAATCAATACCTTTGTGATTTTTGCCTATATAAATCTGGTGTTGGGGCTAGGTAATTACTGCAATATTTGGAGTGCAAAATGCCCCCTGGTAGTCCTGGATTTGCAATAAATGTGACTCCTTAATTCGATTTCTTGAGGGGTCCTAGTGTGTTTCGCAGGGTACATTATAACAACATCACCAATGAACTTGAGTGGTCCTAAAGAGCCTTTCATCAAGATATTATTTTCTTCTAAAGAAAGAGGAAAAAAATAAATTTAAGTTTCTAACACTAGGAATTATTTCCTCAGACTTCCCCCAAAGAAATGCCACAAACATCCTGACAAATAGATTTCCTTTGGTTCCTTCGACTGACTAACATGTAACTCTGAGCAAAATGGTAGAACTGTGGAATGTTAGAACAGAAAAAAAAGGTTTCTGGTGCTGTTTAATCCAATACACCTCTTTACAATACCACTGCTGAGATCCAGAGAAGCTGATACTTGCTACAGCAGGGATTGAGCCACACCTAGAAAAAGACTTCTTAATTCACAGGGAAAGGATTGTAGATAATACTATGTTGCTTTCCTTGAAAAATATCAATATTTCTTGATTCAAAGTATTTCAGAGACATTTTTCATATTTGTTTTGTTTCAACAAGCATAAATATTTCTTACTGTTTAGAACTTAGAAGAGAGAGGAGTTAGAAGCAGGATTAGGCAGATAGGGTAAAGGGAGGAAGAAGGAGGAATCATGGAGCTAGCTGAAACCAGAAAATGTTTTGCAGAAAAACAGGATGTTTTAAGACAGGGATGTTTTTCTTGTAAGTACAAAGTAAAATGTTGTAAAAGGCCAGGAACCAATCAGAGAGAGTCACAGATAGACAAAGAGTGGGCCTTTAGCAGATAAAGGGGGAAGAGCAGAATGCTTTGGCAACAACCCATTTGGGTCCCCTCCCTGAGCAGGGAGCCTGTGTTTGCTTGCAATAAACTCCTGCCTTGTTTGAATTCCTCTGTTCAGTGGCTTCATTCTTTGATTTCACAAGAAGAATTCCTGCTCACCAGTTCTGGTATCAGAAACATCTTATGTTTTTGTTTTTTACTTTTTTTATCTTCTAAAATGTTTATATTCAATAGGAATAATCTTGGATGAAAATCTTTTAAAACTATAGTAAAATTCAGGGGTGGAGAAAACATTGTTTTAAAAACATGAAATCCAGCCCTAACTGGTTTGGCTCAGTGGATAGAGCGTCGGTTTGTGGACTGAAAGGTCCCTGGTTCAATTCTGGTCAAGGCCACGTACCTTGGTTGCGGGCACATCCCCAGTAGAAGGTATGCAGGAGGCAGCTGATCGATGTTTCTTTCTCATCGATGTTTCTAACTGTCTATCCCTCCCCCTTCCTCTCTGTAAAAAATCAATAAAATCTATTTTTTAAAAAATAAAAACATGAAATCCAGAAGCCACAAGACATTAAAAAAATGATACAATATAAAGGATATTTGGGTAAAGAACAAAGTCAATATTTAAATAATAAATTTGGGAAATTGTTATAAATCAACTCCTCCTGATTAATATCATATATCACCCACTGATTGGACTAGATAAGGGTTACATTTCTGGCAAGATGTTTATTCTCTTGGGCTTCCTATAAGCAAGGGAGCTAGAATCTCCAAGCTGGTCCAGCCCAGTCACTGGCAGACTCAAAATCCATTTATTCCATGATTACATAAAAAATATAATTTTCTGAGTATCACAAAGTGAAAAGAATTGGGAATCCATAATCTAAAATATACCAGAGGCTTTTTTGTTTTTTCATAAAAAAGTCAAACAGCCCAATAGAAAAATGGGCATGAAAGATAATTCACAAAATTGCATATCCAACTTGTCCATGTTAAAATACTCCATATTTCTTTAGTAACCATGGAGATGCAAATTGAAGTAAAAGCTAGATATTGCTTTACACCGACAAGGCTGGCAAAAACTGAAAAGTACAGTGAAATATTCTGGTGGTAGGAATGCAAACAGAATAATATTCTCATTCATTGCTGGAATTTTTTTCAAACAGATTGGTTGGAAAAACAATCTAGCAATGTCTGCTGAGCTTTAAAATATACGTATCTTTGATACAACAATTTCACTCTTGAAAATACATCCTATACGATAAGATCACCTGCATTGATTTGTATAAACACACACACACAGAAAAGAACATGCTGGAGTATACTTGTTGCATTATTATTTATTATTTTTCATAGTATTGAAAATTAGGGACCAAAATGAACAGATAAATACACATTAATAGAGAATTAAAAATAACCCAAAATATGATAAACATTTTTGAAAGAAATAAATATGTAAGAAAAGACTCTTTTGGAATGGGAAATGAGATGTTTTATAAAATGCCAACATTAAATCTACAATAATAGTGTATTTGTAGGAATAACTCACAGTAAAATATTTACTTTTGAGTCACAATATTTAATCTAGATAATTATATTTTGGAAGATGGCATAACTCTTCTTTTTCATGTAAAGATAACATATTTTTATTTTTGTCCAAGACACCTGGCCAAAACTTGTACTATGACTCGTCTGTGTGGAGGGATTTGGAGCCCTAAAGCAGGTGTAACTGCTGTGGGAGATGCCATTAAAGACAGAGAGGTGGGGAGAAGTTTCCTGGATTTTCCTTTCATCTCTTTCTCTAATCTCCTTTTAATATCTTGAATATGCTAACAATAGCCAGAAATGCAGTCTGTAGGAACCCCTCCCTGATACGTAAAGCAGACCATGGTAAGGGTGAGCAATGGATCGGAGGGCACAGTGGCCCAGGAGTGCACATATTTTCTTTGGGTAAGATGATGCATTTGCATATGTAATACCCTTTGTAATACTTTAAGCATTAAAACAATAAAAAATGATGCATTTGATAGTTTTCTTCATCTCCTCTCTTATCATCTCCATTATTTTTTTCTGGTGATCTTCAAATTTAGATTTGTTAATTTATAAGAATCTCTTCTTTATAGATATTTTGTAAATTTTTCTTTTTTAACTGTTCTAAGCAGAATCTAATGTAAATTTCCATTGCTTTTATTACTCACCATCATTTTTCATACAACTTCTTTGACATTCTCAAGCACTTTCTTACAATCCTTTTTTCCCCTCACTTTCAAATAATCCCTTAGGTAGGTGGCACATTCTTAATACATTGCTCTGTTCTTTTCTGCCATTTTGTCTTTTCTGTAAGGAAGAGAATTCTGATATCAAATTGATTTTTTCTTTTAAGAGCTACTTTTTCTGCTTGGAAGCATGTAGGTTTATCTTTAAATTTGGATTGAAATTTAAAACAAACAACATGAAAACTTTAGCCTATCACTTAAAAACTTTTTTTGATCTGAGGCTTCAATTCTGTCTTCTGTTTAGGGAATTTTTCCTCCTTGATTATTGCTTCTCCTTGATCTTGATTCCTTTTAGATCTATCTATCTATCTATCTATCTATCTATCTATCTATCTATCTATCTATCATCTATCTATCTATCTATCTATCTACCATCTATCTATTTATCTATCATCTATCTACCTAATCTTCTACTGTTTTTTGTTTTCATTTGTTTTTGTTTTGCTTTTGTTTGTTTGTTTCTCTGGACAACTTTAATAAATACCCTATCCCAGACCTACTGATTTAGGAACACATGTTAAGACCCAGACACTGTGTTTTAACAAGCCCTCTAGGTGATTGATACAGCTGAAATGTGAGAACCACTGCCAAAGACATGGACACGTAGGTTTGTAGCATCTCTGTCTATAATAGCAAAACACTGACAATAACCCATGTGTTTATTAACAGTAAAGGGTATAAACACTGCATAACAGTGAAATAAATGAGCTATAGCTAAACACAGCATGCCTCTCAGAAATACAATAATTATTTAAAAAACAAGACTGAAAATTATGTGAAAGCATAATAACATATTATTAAAAACTAAAGGGCATCTTATTGAAAAAAATAAATATAAGTGGCAGAATTAGTAAAGTGATATGTGGAAGAAATAAGGGAATGACAAACTGAAAATTCAGGGAAGTAGTTATTTATAAGGGAACAGAAAAAGGAGTGGATAAGTTGGGAGCCCTTCAGAGTTTTCAAAATAATGATAAAATTTTGCTTTCTAAGCAGGGTAACATGTATTATTCTTTGTATATTTTGTCTATATCCTACAAACATTTTATAAGTATTATTATTTGCTTAGTATTTCGTAACAACAACAAATAAAAAATATAGTACTATTTACTAATAGAAATAAAGCAATTAAAAAGGAGACCACACCGAAAAAGTAAACTACTTTCCCTGAGGAATCCACCCTTATAGAAAGCATATACACAATTCAAGAATTAAGCAATATTTGTATTCACATCTTTTCTTCTTCTTCATGACAATTAATACTTATTTTAAGGGAAAAGTCAAAAGTTTTTAAAGGAACAAATATAAAAATGCGTAAATAAGAAACATAAGCCTGGAAATTCAGAATATAAATCTTAAAATATTAAGTCCAACCAATTCAATTAAAAACGAGAAGCTCCAGCGAGTGACTGAAAATTACATCAGCATGTTCCCTGAGTTTTAATGAGGCAAGGAAGAGCTGTGATTCCTGCAAGGAGGTCAAGTGACAAAGGCTATTGTATGAGCAACAGGCTCTGTACTGTTAACAGTATTGTAATACTGCCTCCATGTCATAAACTCTGAATTGCTGTTCACACAGGAAATAGGATTTAAATGCATGTTGGCCATCCACACTGCACACGTAAACTCATTTCAGTTCAAGATGACTAATTATTACAATAAAATAGTACTTTGTACATAAGCAGAGGAAATCTCTTTCTTTTACTAGTATAGTTACATTTAGGCACTTAAGGATGGCAAGTTTCAATTATAAAAGCAAGAGTTACCATTTCTGTCTCATTTGGAAGTATGCTATCATTTGAGTAGTAATTTATTTTGGCAACTAAACAAATAAAGAGAGGTGTATGTGCACTACATGGAGACAAATATTCTATGTGTAACAATATTTCAAAGAATACTTTTGGGATGTGAGTGATTGGCAAACTGTGAACTGCATAGCGTTCTGTATTGCCACAGTATAAGATAGTTGTTTTCCCTACTAGACGCCAGTTAGGGACAATAGAAACTTTACATTTTTCAATTATGTGTTGAAAAGTGGTGTTTTTTTTTTAATGTTTCATAATAGGTGGACATAATCAAAATTAATAAATAAGCATATAAATAATGTTTTAGCTTCAGTGCTGCTTGAGTAGAATAGTTGTTCCTGGTGTAATTTCTGTTGGCTTTTGCAGTTGGAAACAGAAACCATATTTTCCTTTAGAATGTTTAAAGTTTTTAATGAGTTTATTTGAACAGATGAAATGCAAAGGGAGTTTAAGGATCTGGAAAATTTGAAATGTCTGAGGGCAGTCAGTGAACTTTTGAACAAATTCTAGAAAGGACATTGACCCTGTGTGTTATAGGAACAGTTTGTTACTAAATGATTAGGCATTTTATCAATGCTCTACTTTAAGATGAAGTAGTTGCTCAAGCCAAGTGAAGCACAGCACTGATAACTCACTGTATCTCATTACAATATTAGAAAATAGTAAATATGAACAAAAAATCTTTTAAGGATAATTTTCTAATGAAGCCTATTGTGATACACAAAAAGAAAATAACAACACCTTATATTTCAATACCAAATTAGCAAATATTAAAAATAATTTTTGGGAGGCAATAATCAAAAGTGGTACTCTCATCTGTTGCTGGTAATTACCTAAACTGGTACAAATTTAATTAAAATTAATTTGGTATCAGAAAATACAGACCTTAAGAATATTTATTCATTTTACTTCTAAAAATCTACCCAAAGGAAAAACTAGAAATGTATTCAAAAAACCACACCTTTTAAGTCATAAAGAAAACAGTAGAAACAAACTAAGAATTAACATTTAAAAAAATCTCAAACTGCTGTATAGCAAATTTGTGATAAAATGTGAAACCACATAAATGAAGTTTATGAAAAATTAAATACTAACATGAAAAAATATTTTTAAAATAACATAAAAATATTTAAACAGTGCAATCATAACTATTTAATAAGCCCTCCTGTGTCCTCCTAAAATAGATAATAAACATAAAATAATATCAATAAAAAATGAACGTAATAGTTGTCTCTAGGTGATTAGTTTTCCAGCTCTTCTGTATTATCTATAATGGAATGTTATTTTTAACAGAACAAATTTATTAAACTTCATTTTAGAAAGAAAAATCCAAATCAGCACTACATTAAAACAGTATAGAAAATGTTCTAAATTATTTTTTAACATTGTATTAGGTGTAATATGATTTTAAAATGATGAGCTGAGTATATTCAAAAGAAAATATTTATTTTCTGTATTTAAATGATGCTTTTTCCCGCTATTGGATGTTGAACTATTTTTTTTTTCTCTGAGATGAGTTAATATTCATTTGACAGAAATGTGGAAATGGCTCATGGTGGTCCTGTTTGTAAATCATCAGTTGATCCAGCGTACACTGGAAACACAAGAGCTCCATGATGTGAAAATGTGTCTGTCAATTTATAAATGAGTAGTCTTTTAAGCTGTGGTTCTATTTTATAAAATGGATTTTTGTTTTCCTGTTCACAAGATGTCCTGGGATAGATTTCAGATATTAGATTTTTCTCACAGCTATGAATGACAACTCAAATTCATTATTAAGAAATAGTTCTCTTTTATGTTCTAACTAGAGGTCTGGTGCATGGATATGTGCACCGGTAGGGTCCCTCAGCCTGTCCTGTGTCCTCTCGCAATCCAGGACCCGTCGGGGGACATCAGACTGCCAGTTTCAGCCAGATCTCCGCAAGCCGGCCTGTGGGGATCAGGCCGAAACCAGCAGACTAACGCTGCCTGCCACTACTGCCTGCTGCTCATGCTCATCCTGGCCCTGCTGCAACTGCCACAGGCTTGCGCCCAGTCAGTCGCCAGCTGTGAGCCCTGTTTCTGGTGCCCATTGGTCAGCTGAGAGGTGCTCCTGCTGTGGGAGCGCAGTGACCACCAGGGGGCAGCTCCTTCATTGAGCATCTGGCCCCTGGTGGTCAGTGCACATCATAGTGACCGGTTGACTGGGCATTCAGTTGTTCAGTCATTCAGTCTTTCGGTCTCTTAGGCTTTTATATATATACTAGAGGCCTGGTGCACAAAAATTTGTGCACCCTGGGGGAAGGGGGGGCCCCTCAGCCCGGCCTGTGACCTCTCGCAGTCTGGGACCCCTCGAGAGATAACAACCTGCTGGCTTAGGACTGCTCCCGGGTGGCAGACGGCAGGCCCAATCCCTAGGTGCAGCCCCTGGTTGGGCTCAGAGCAGGGCCAATTGGGGAGTTGGAGCGCCGCCCCCTGTTATGGGGAGTAGGGGCACCGTCCCTTGACACACACAGAGCAGGGGAGATCAGCAGGTTGGGACACCACCCTCTATCACCCATAGAGCAGGGTGGATCAGGGGGTTGGGGCGCCACCACTGTCACACTCAGGGCAGGGCTGATGTGAAGGTTATGGCTCTACCCCATCACACACAGAGCAGGGCCCGAGGGGGGGTTGGGGGGGTTGGGAACCGCCCTCTATCACCCACAGAGCAGGGCAGATCAGGGGGTTGTGGCGCCCCCCCCTGTCACGCACAGAGTAGGGCAGATAGGGGAGTTGGGGCACCGCCCCCTGTCACCCACAGAGCAGGGCCGATCAGGGGGTTGGGGCACTCCCCCCTGTCACACTCAGGGCAGGGCTGATGGGGAGGTTGCGGCTCCACCCCATCACACACAGAGCAGGGCCCATGGGGGTTTAGGGTGCCACACCCTGGATGCGGGTCCCCACGGGGGTGCCTGGCCAGTCTGGGTGAGGGGCTTAGGGCCGTTTTCAGGCTGGCGGGTGACTGAAGCTCCCAGCCTCTCCTTTTTTCCTTATTCTGGGATTTATTTACATTCTATGGCTGTCACTGGAGCTGAGAGCTGGCTTTAGCTCAGACCTCAGCTGCTGAAAGCAGGTTTCTGGACTTTGTTTACCTTCCGTATTTGAAATTTTGTTGCGACTCCAGCTCTGAGATCCCAGCTAACTGAAAGCAGGTTTCTGGGTTTTTGTTTAGCTTCTATATTTGTAACATAGTTGCTTAGAGTTGCAGCTCAGGGGCCTGCAGCGGCAGGTGGGGAACGTTGGAGTTTGCCGTCACTGAAGCAAGCAAGCCTCATGTTCAGTTTAAGCTGCCTGGCTGCTGGTCGCCATCTTGGCTGTCAGTTAATTTCCATATCTCGCTGATTAGCCAAAGGGAAGGGTAGTAGTCATATGCCAATTACCATGTTTCTCTTTTATTAGTGTAGACTAGAGGCCAGTGCACAAAAATTTGGGCACTCGGCAGGGAGAGGGGTCCCTCAGCCTGGCCTGTGCCCTCTCGCAGTCTGGGACCCCTCAGGAGATAACGACCTGCTGGCCTAGGCAGCCCCTGGTCGGGCTCAGAGCAGGGCCGATTGGGGAGTTGGGGCGCCACCTCTGTCATGTACGGAGCAGGGTCAATCAGGGTCACTCACAGAGCAGGGCCCATAAGGGGGGTTGGGGCTCTCTACCCTGTCATGCACAGAACAGGGCCAATCAGGAGGTTGGGGGGCTGCCCCCTGTCACACACAGAGCGGGGCTGATCAGGGGATTGGGGCGCTTTCCCCTGTCAAGAACAGAGCAGAGTGGATAAGGAGGTTGTGGCGCCACCCCCTGTCACACACAGAGCCACAGGGCGATCAGGGGGTTTGGGCGCTGCCCCCTGTCATGCTGATCCCAGTGCCAGGAGGCCTCTCAGCTCCGCTATTCCAAGTACTGGGAGGCCTCATGGCTCCCCTGATCCCGGTGCTTGGAGGCATATTACCCTTTTACTATATAGGGTAGAGGCCTGGTGCATGGGTGGGGTCGGCTGGTTTGCCCTGAAGGGTGTCCTGGATCAGGGTGGGGGTCCCCACTGGGGTGCCTGGCCAGCCTGGGTGAGGGGATGATGGCTATTTGCAGCTGCTCACACACCCTTCAGGGTGGGGGTCCCCACTGGGGTGCCTGGCCAGCCTGGGTGAAGGGCTGAGGGCTGTTTGCAGGCTGGTCACACACCCTTCAGGGCAG
>NW_006285245.1:31294-41705 GCF_000327345.1 Myotis davidii | reverse complement strand
TAAAAGACTAGAGGCCCGGTGCACAAAAATTTGTTCACTCAGGGGGGAGGGGAGGTCCCTCAGCCCGGCCTGTGCCCTCTCGCAGTCTGAGACCCCTCAGGAGATAATGACCTGCTGGCTTAGGCCTGCTCCCAGGTGGCAGAAGGCAGGCCCAATCCCTAGGTGCAGCCACTGGTCAGGCTCAGAGCAGGGCCGTTTGGGGAGTTCAGGCGCTTTCCCTTGCCATGCATAGAGCACGGCAGATTGGGAGGTTGCAATGCCACCCTCAGTCAGGCTCAGGGTAGGGCCGATTTCGGTGTTGGGGGGACCGCCTCGTGTCACACTCAAGGCAGTGTCGATGGGGAGGTTGCAGCGCCACCCCCTGTCACACACAGAGCAGGGCCCATCAGGGGGATTGGGGCTCTGTACCCTGTCATGCTCAGAGCAGGGTCAATCAGGGGGTTGGGGAGCTCCCGCCTTTCATGCACAGAGCAGGGCCGATCAGGGCCTTGAGGAGCTCCCCCCTGTCATTCACAGAGTAGGGCTTATAGGAGAGTTGGGGCACCGCCCTCTGTCACATTCCGGGCAGGGAGGATTAGGGGGTTGGGGTGCCGCCCCCTATCACCCACACAGCAGGGCCGATCAGGGGGTTGTGGCGCCACCACTGTAACACTCAGGGCAGGGCCGATGGGGAGGTTATTGCTCTACCCCATCACAAACAGAGCAGGGCCCATAGGGGTGGGGGTGCGGGCACCACACCCTGTCACACACAGAGCAGGACCGATCAGGGGGTTGAGGCGCCACACCCTGTCACACACAGAGCCACAGGGAGATCAGGGGGTTTGGGAGCTCCCCCCATATCAGGCACAGAGCAGGCCTGATCAGGGGGTTGGGGCGCCTTCCCCTGTCATGAACAGAGCAGGGTGGATATGGAGGTTGTGAACCCACCCCCTGTCACACACAGAGCCGCAGGGTGATCAGGGGTTTTGGGCGCTGCCCCCTGTCACGCAGATCTCTGTGCCGGGAGGCCTCGAGGCTCTGATGATCCCGGTGCAGGGAAGCATATTACCGTTTTACTATAAAGGATAGAGGCCTGGTGCATGCGTGGGGCTGGCTGCTTTGCCCTGAAGGGTGTCCTGGATCAGGGTGGGGGTCCCCACTGGGGTGCCTGGCCAGTTGGGTGAGGGGCTGAGGGCTGTTTTCAGTCCGACTGAAGCTCCCAACTGCTCCTTTTTTTCTTTTTTATTCTGGGCCAGCTTTAGCTCTGGCTCCAGCTCTGAGGCCTCTGCTGCTGAAATCAGGCATCTGGTTTATTTGTGTTCTATAATTGAAACAATGTATAACTCCAGCTCTGAGATCCCCGGCTCACTGAAAGCAGGTTTCTGGGGTTTTGTTCACCTTCTATATTTGTTACAATGTTTCTTAAACTGCAAGCTCAGAGGCCAGCAAGGCAGGCAGGGAACGTTGGAGTCCTCCATCACTGAAGCAAGCAAGCCTCATGTTAGTTTCAAGCTGCCTGGCTTCCAGCCACCATCTTGGCTGGCAGTTAATTTGCATATCGCCATGATGAGCCAATGGGAAGGGTAGCATTCATACACTAATTACCATGTTTCTCTTTTATTAGATTAGACCAGAGGCCCTGTGCACAAAAATTTGTGCACTCGGGGGGAAGTGGGGCTTCCTCAGCCTGGCCTGTGCCCTCTCGCAGGCTGGGACCTCTCGGGAGATATCGCCCTGCTGGGTTAGGCCTGCTCCCGGGTGGCAGAGGGCAGGCCCAATCCCTAGTTGCAGCCCCTGGTCAGGCTCAGAGCAGGGCCGAATGGGGAGTTGGGGTGCCACCCCCTGTCATGCACAGAGCAGGGGGGATTGGGAGGTTGTGATGCCACCCTCAGGCACGCTCAGGGTAGAGCCCATTGGGGGGCTGGGGCACCGCCCCCTGTTACACTCAAGGCAGGGTCAATGGGGAGGTAGTGGCACCACCCCCTGTCACAGACAGAGCAGGGCCAATCAGGAGGTTGGGGCGCTGCCCATGTCACTCACAGAGCAGGGCCCATCAGGGGGGTTGGGGCTCCGTACCCTGTCATGCACAGAGCAGGGTCGATCATGGGGTTGGTGAGCTGCCCACTGTCACACACAGGGTAGTGCCGATAGGTGAGTTGGGGCACCGCCCCCTGTCACACACAGAGCAGGGCGGATCAGGGGGTTGGGGCACTGCACCCTGTCACACTCAGGGCAGGGCCTATGGGGAGGTTATGGCTCTACCCTGTCACACACAGAGCAGGGCCCGTGGGGGAGGGTTGGAACGCCACACCCTGTCATACACAGAGCAGGGCCCATCAGGGGGTTGGGGAGCTCACCCCTGCAATGCACCGAGCAGGGCCAATCTGGGGGTTGGGGTGCTGCCCCATGTTACTGACAGAGCAGGGCCCATCAGGGGGTGGAAGAACTCCCCCCTGTCACTCACAGAGTAGAGTCGATAGGGGAGTTTGGGCACTGCCCCCATCACACACAAAGCAGGGTGGATCAGGGCGTTGGGGCGCCGAACCCTGTCACACTCAGGGCAGGGCTGATGGGGAGGTATGGCTCTACCCCGTCACACACAGAGCAAGGCTCATAGGGGTGGGTTGGGGTGCCTCCCCCTATCACCCACAGAGCAGGGCCGATCAGGGGGTTGGGACTCTGCCACTCCCACAGTCAGGGCAGGGCCGATGGGGAGGTTATGGCTCTACCCTGTCACACACAGAGCAGGGCCAATCAGGGGATTTGGGCACCACACCCTGTCACACACTGAGCTGCAGGCGGATTAGGGGGTTGGGGAGCTCCCCCCTATCACGCACAGAGAAGGGTTGTTCAGGGGTTGGGGCACCTTCCCCTGTCAAGAACAGAGTAGGGCAGATAGGGAGGTTGTGGCCCTGCCCCCTGTCACACACAGAGCCTCAGGGCAATCAGGGGGTTTGGGTGCTGGCCCATCTCACGCTGATCCTGGTCCCGGGAGGCCTCGTGGCTCTGCTGATCCCAGTACTGGGAGGCATATTACCCTTTTACTATATAGGATAGAGGCCTGGTGCACGGGTGGGGCCCTGCTGGTTCCCCTGAAGGGTGTTCTGGATCAGGGTGGGGGTCCCCACTGGGTGCCTGGCCAGCCTAGGTGAGGGGATGATGGCTGTTTGCAGCTGGTCACACACCCGTCAGGGTGGGGGTACCCCCTGTGGTGCCTGGCCAGTCTGGGTGAGGGGCTGAGGGCTTTTTTCAGGCTGGCAGGGGCATGAAGCTCCCAACTGCTCTTTTTTTTCTTTTTTCTTTTTTTCTAGTCCAGCTTTAGCTCTGAGGCTTGGCTCTAGCTCTTAGGCCTCCGCTGCTGAAAGTAGGTATCTGGTTTGTTTGGGTTCTATAATCAAAACACTGTGTCAACTCCAGCTCTGAGATCCTGGGTGGCTGAAAGCAGGTTTCTGGGGTTTTGTTTAGCTTCTATATTTCTAACAATGTTTCAAACTGCAAGCTCAGAGGCCGTCAGCAGCAGGCAGGGAACCTTGCAGTCCTCTGACACTGAAGCAAACAAGCCTCATGTTCACTTTGAGCTGCCTGGCTGCTGGCCACCATCTTGGCTGGCAGTTAATTTGCATATCGCCCTGATTAGCCAATGGGAAAGGTTGTGGACATGTGGCTAATTACCATGTTTCTCTTTTATTAGATAGGACTAGAGGTCCAGTGCACAAAAATTTGTGCACTCGGGGGTGGGGGGGTGAGGGGTGGGGCCAGACCCTTCAGCCCGACCTGCACCCTCTGTCATGTTCTGAGACTCTGGCCACTCCTGGCATAGGCACAGGCCTACACTCTTGGGGTGGCCTGGTTCCTGAGGCCCCATTTTATCAAGAGAACAAAGTCGGCATTAGTTACAGCCCTCACTGAACCCAGTACAGTGCATCTGTGAGTACAAGTGCCTCGTTCATGTGCCTGCTTCACCCTATTGAATTACTAACATATTTAGGACATAGCTCTGTCTTATCCTCCTTCAACTTCAATGCCTGGCCTGGTGCCAAGGACCTGAGAGGGTTTGCTGAGTGAGTGAGTGAATAACGAGTGAGTGAATGAGTGAATGAATGAGCAAGTAAGTGAATGAGCAAGCAGCTATGGGGCATGGCAGAAGTTCTGGCCCTGCTCCCAACTGCCTGACGCCCACTCTGGGAAGTTCCCACCCCACTCCCAGTGGCTGCATAGTTCATGCCCCTCTCCTGGCTGCATAGTTCACGCCCCACCCTGGCTGCCTGATGCAAACCCGAGAAAGTTCCCGCCCTGCACCCAGCAGCCCCAGGCCCCTCTCCCCGCTGCATAGTTTGCGCAGGACAAAGGTGGCCCTGGTTCTCCACCTTTCCCCTGCCACCCAGCTCTTCCCTGCCACCTGGGTTTCTGATCACCATCAGCAGCAGGTGCCTTCTTCTGTCCTTCCCCTTTTGCCTCCCATCTTTGTTGGCAGTTAATTTGCATATCACTGCAAATTAGCCATTGGGAAGCGTATTGGAGGTATGGCTAATTACCCTTTTTGTCTTTTATTAGATAGGATATAGACTGGTACTAAACATCATTCTGAGTGAACATGGTGCTCTGCTTGTGTCTATAGTTCTTGAAAGCTATTCTTTGTTCTTGTTCCAGTGTTTCCTGTGTAATCAGGCAAGTGCCACCAGAATGATAAACTATCCTTAAACTTTTTTTGATAGAGAAACAGGAAAAATAATAAATAATTGTTTGTGGAAGAAGGAGGAAGTAAAAAGCATCTCAAGTACATTTCAGTAAAATGTAAAATTAAAGGATCACATTTAAATTATATGTAATTTTGGAGACATTTCTTCTTAGCTTGGTAGAGAGAAGGACAGGTAAACTAAATTTTAGATAAAATAATAGTACAAGAATTAACATATTTGAAGAAGGACCAACAAGATTCATTTGAACCAAATTGGAATTGACTCTGGAACAGGCTAAGGAATTATATGTTATTTTCAAGAAACAAATAGTTGAGTGAGTTATCTATGTATGTGAAACCACAATTACAAATAGTAATGATTTAACTAAGGTTAGTATTAAGATGAGCTTCAAAATCATGAAAATCTATCAGATAATCAGTGGTGGAAAGAGGCAGGGTAAGAATTATAGACAATTATGTTCTCTGTACAATTACAGAGAAATACATTTGGGGTTGTAAATTGGAAGGCAAGTGAGAGTTCAAGGAGATTTTTTTCCAAGGGTGATCCTAGAAATAGTGCTATCAGCATGCATAAAGAGCTCCATAAGCCCTGGCTGACATTGCTCAATGGTTAGAGTGTTAGCCTGTGCACTGAAAGGTCACAGATTTGATACTCGGTCAAGGGCTCATACCTAGGTTGCAGGTCCAATCCCCTTGGTGGCATGTGCAGGAAGCAATCAATTGATGTGTCTGTCTCACACTGATGTCTCTCTCTCTCCCCCCTCCCTTCTTTCCTCCTCTCACTCTCTTTCTCTGAAAATCAATGGAAAAAATATCCTTGGGTGAGGATTAACAACAACAACAAGATTAAAAGCTCCCTAGGTGTCTATTCACCATATTTAAGTATGAACCAAGAAAATATATTGGGGCATTATTTTTCCTAGCCTTCTTTTTCTTTTGTCATTAATTAACATCTTACTTTCTAAGCTCTCTTTTACTAAAATGTGTCCCTAAAATGCAGTTTTTATATGATCTCCTGCTTGATGGGTTGTCTAAGTTCCATTTGAAAGGCTTATAATCTTTCCTACATTGACCACCTGAAAATTCCAGTTTGTAATGGTAGTTTGCTTGAGTGTGACAAAAATCATTTCAGTGAGATAAAGCTTTCCTTTCTAGGGAAGCAGATTATTAGAATGGTAATTTGGAAATAAATACCAGGTACATGGAAAAAAGGAACCCAAAGTTGCCGATAAAGGATAGTGTTTAACCCTGGTATATTAAAACATCACAACTACTAAATACTGTGACAATTAACAAATCTCTCAGCTATAGGGAATTAAGATGGGATACAGGAGAAAGAAGATACCTAGGCTTGTACAATACCTTCAGCATTTAAGTAATATGGAGCAATGTGATTAAGGACTGTGGAGTTGATAAATTGTTAAGTGCCATCAATGTCTTGAAGGAAAAAAATCACAAGCTCAGATCAGTCAGTTAACTCAGAGCATGGATCCCATGCAACCCATGAACAGATGTGTTTAAGATTGTGGCATTGGTCAAGTTACAAAGAAAGGTGAATTTCCAGACTTGCCAACTACCTGTGTAAAGTGATGCTGTGAATAGCCAAGGAGGAACTGAAGACTTCCAATAACCACATAAGTGAGATTAGAAGTTGATTATTTGGTCCCATTTGAGCCCTCAGGTTTCTGAGTCTATGGCCATTGTCTTATCTGTACCATCATGGGACACTCTGAGCCAGAACTACCCATCTAAGCTGCGTCTAGAATCTTGACCCATGGTAATTATGAGGTAACTAGAGACCTGGTACACGAAGAGATTCATGCAATAGGCCTTCCTTTCCTCTGGCTGCTGGCACTGGTTTTCTGCCAGCACCGGGATCCAGGCCTTCCCTCTGGCCAGGCTCCAGGCGGAGCTGGCCCCGGGGCCGTGAGGCTTCGCTGGCACTCCACTAGTCCTGATTTGCTCCACTGCTTGGAGCCTACATATGCAAATTAACTGCCATCTTTGTTAGGTTAATTTACATACTATCCTGATTGGTTGGTTAGCATAGTGAAGGTACAGTTGATTTACATGTTTGTCTATTATTAGGCAAGATATTTATTGTCTTAAGCCATTAGTTTGGGGGTAATTTGTTACACAGCAATATGCAAGTAATGTCAGGAATGAGCAAAATTGTTGCCAATGGAAATATTATGATCCATTGTCCAATTTCTAGACCTGAGTCAGTTCTCTGACCCAGGGCACACCATTTGAAGGGAAGGTCAGATCTCCATGTAAGAACACAGCAAAGCTCCTCAATTCTTCTGTAAAGACATATGTGGACACTTATTAGAGCAACTATACACTGGGGGAAGGGAAATATCTAGGTTTTTAAAGAGCTATTAGATATAGGATTTAAAATTACACCAGTGAATCTATAACACCATTATGGCAACCTTATTAGAATGAAAAAGAAGAAAGGCCCAGAAATAAAGACTCAAGTCTGTTTCAGAATGCACCTCATATGGTTCTATGACCTTGTGGTATGGTCATTTCATCATTACCTGAGTGCCTAATTGAGATGGATATACTTAGTTTGCCTGATCTATGAAGTAAAGAGCATAATCAGAGTAAAGGCCAACTGGAAGACACTAAAAGTGTCCTGCCCCAAACCAAGGTCGTACAGTCTATCCTAAACAATCCTAACTGAATGAATGGCAGAGATTAGTACTAGCCTTAATGAATTCAAGGACTCAGAGATGGTGATCCTAATCACGTCTATATCTGCTTAATAAACCTGTATAGTCCCTAACAAAATAGATCCAGATAGCTGATGGCAGATGATAGTGGTCTATCAAAAACTTAACCTTGTGGTAGCCCCAGTTGTAGCTGCTGTGGAGGGTGCAACTCCTTACCAGACAATTCAGTACTGACTCTGCCACTGGCTATATACTTATTCATCCTATAATCATGTTTTCCATCCCCATAAGAAATTCCTGTTTCATAATCAGTTCACATTCATATTAAATGGATAGCACATTTATGATCTTGCCTCAGGACTGTGTTGATTCTCCTGTTCTCTATTACAAACTAATCTGAAGGGATCTAGAGCATCTGGACATTTCCATAGAGTATCTTACTGGTCCAATATATTAATGACATCATATTAATCAGATTTAGTGATCAGAAAGTTGTAAGTAATTTGGATGTATTTTAAAACATGGGAGAAAACCTGGTAAAGATTCAATGATTGCTTCTTTGAGTAAGTTTTCAGGGATCAGATGATCTGGGTCTGCTGAGACTTATACTCCAAGATAAAGGATATGTTATACTTTGTACTTCCTATCACTTAGAAAGACACATAGCATTCAATAGGTCCCTTTAGATTTTGAAGAGAGCACATGTCACTTTGGTGATATTTCTCCAACCTATGTATTCAGTGATCAAGTAAAGATTGCTGCTAATTTTGAATGAGGTCCAGAGCAAGAGAGGGTTTTGCAGCAGGTTTAGGCTGCCTTGTTGCTTGTGTCATATGACCTGGCAGATGCCATGGTGCATAGTAGATAAGGATGCTATGTGGAGTCTCTCTAAGCCCCAATGCAAGAGTCATAGAACCCTTCTTTCAGTTGTTGTTTGTTTTTTTTTACCACCATCCCTGCCATTCATCAGTTCCATGAGTTCATAAATATTCTTAACTAAACCACTTCTCCCTTTGTATGATGACCAGGTGTACTGATGGTATCCACAGCATATAACAGTGGTATGTGGAATTTTTGGAGTCACAGCACTCACTTCTTGGGTTCTGAAGCAAGATCCTGACATCAGCTGCAAAGAAATAGCCATAGCTGAAAAATAGTTTCCAGAATGTTATTGTTCCTGACCATAGGACAGGAAGCTCCTGACCATTGGACATCAAGTAACTATGCAAAAAGAGGTACTATCACAAGATAAGTATATTCATATCCATAAAGTCATGAGATCAGGGAAGAACAGAAGCAATCTATTTTATGATGGAAATGGTGCATTCAGAATGGGAAACAAGAAAGTCTGAATGGCATGAATGACACAAATAGGGGACCAGATCCCCATGTTATATATCTCTGTTGAAGCAACACTTTTTTTTCTCCACCCAGCTATGACCTTATGAGTGGATACCTGAAACTAGATATGATAGAAAATTAATAACAGAAATCCAATCCTGGTTCTTAGATGGGTTGACTGAGTTGATGAAAGCCAAATGTGGACTGCTGCCACCATATTCTAGCCCTGTGGTTGGCAAACTGCGGCTCGTGAGCCACATGCGGCTCTTTGGCCCTGTGAGTGTGGCTCTTCCTAAGCCTTAAGAGTACCCTAATTAAGTTAGTAACAATGTACCTACCTATATAGTTTAAGTTTAAAAAATTTGGCTCTCAAAAGAAATTTCAATCGTTGTACTGTTGATATTTGGCTCTGTTGACTAATGAGTTTGCCAACCACTGCTCTAACCCTACTCAGGAATGGTCCTTAGAGACTATACAGAAGAATATATTCCCCAAGTGGGCAAAGTTTAAAGCAGCACTCGTTAACCACCTTCATACAAAAAGAGAAGTAGTGGAGTTGAGGATATATGTGGCATTCATGGGCAGTGATAAATAGCTAGGCCTGTGGTCAAAGGTCTGAAAGAAGCAATATTGGAAGACAGGAAACAACCCGGAGATGAAGCATGCAAGAGAACCTGTAGTGTGGTCCTGATCAATGCCTGCAAGGGTATTATCCAGTAGATGCCAGTCTTCAGTTCCCAAATGCTAACAAAATAGACCCATTAATGGAATGGCAGAGCTTAAGACTATGTATGAACTCAACAGCATGGCTGCCTCTCACAAAGGCTGATTTAGCAATAATGACACTGAGAATCCAACCTATCAGTAGCAGAGACTAACCCTATGCACTCAATTTAGTCTCCTCTGAGAAGACCAAGCAGTCATTTGAATTCAATTGATAGTATTAAACTTCTTCCATCTTAAAAGTGACAGCAATTGTCTTCACTGGAATTGATATTCTAAGTAGACTTTCCTTCCATGCTACAGTACCTTGACTAACACTAATATGTGAGGCCTCATAGTATATCTAAATTTTTATTAAGGATCATACATATTATCTTAGATCAAATAATCTACTTTACAGAAAGTGAGGTGTAACAATGGCATATGTTAACAATAACCGTTGGTCCTACCATCTACCACATCACTTAAAGGCTATCAGCCTAATAGAATGTTGCTTATAACCAATTGGCATGTTATGATGCTCTTTTTGTGGCAGGTAAAACATGAATCTTGGGACAAAAAAGTGAAGTAGAAGCTATGTCGTTATCATTACTCACTATGACCCATCTTGGTGAATTTGTATTGGACTAGAGGTCTTATTTTCCAAGGGAATGATGCTTCTAGGGCTACTCTAAACATAAGCTTATAAACACTGCACTTATTTCAGAGTTGTAATTTGAGTAGACAAGTAGCAAAGAAAAAGTTACAATACAATTATGATCATGTAATGATTGTTGTATGCATACCATGGATATTATGAAGAGATACTGTGGTTGCTCATTGACAACTGGATGTGCAGCTCAGATCCCTTTGTCTTGAAAAGCAACTTAGACTGTTAAAAGTGTTGGTTAAGAGGGATAGGAAACTAGAATATGTAATAAAGGAAGAATATGATGAAAATCGTGGTTTCAAGGCCAACTACAGCAGCAGGTAAATAAACTTGCCCCACTAA
>NW_006285245.1:27763-31261 GCF_000327345.1 Myotis davidii | reverse complement strand
GCCCCCCCCCCCCCGCCAAAAAATGTATGTGCTTAGTATTTTGAAGATGCTTTACCAGGATGGAATGAACTTGACAAGGAGCACAGGTAGATCTGAACAAGGAGTTAACTGTAACAGGTTCTGTCTGTGCTCCTTCCATATCCCTTCAAGGCCTTACTATTGCAATGTAAAACAGCCCTGTTACTTCCAATTGTGTAAGAACTCTCTTGCACCTGGACCTGTTCTACTCAGCTGACTGAAGTGTTGAAGAATGGATTGCTGAGGATGTCCTCAACTAAGGGTGGTGGGAGTTGATGCATAAACATTTCAGCTCCTTCTACCCTCAGATGGGTTGATTCTGAGGTACTTGTTCCACACTCATCCCCAGTGGTATCAAGCTCCTGTTACCTACAGTGGTAAATTGTCTTGATAGCATTCACTTCACTGGCTGTTCTCCCTCCCCTATTTTAATTCCCCATAACCTACTGCCATTTTCTTAGCTCTTCTCCCTAATAAATAAATTTCTTCTACTGGAATCCTCAACCCAGAGTCTGCTTCTGGGAAATACAAATTGCAATAGCATGTATTGCCTGTCTTGGCTTTGAACTTTTACTTCACAGTGCAAACACAATCAGCAGTGACCAATCGGATCAGGCAGTCTAAAGTTTCTGGGACCAATTTCCAATGTGAATTTTTTTTGTTTTTTCCTCACACCACTAGATAATTCTCAGACACCAGTTGGGTGTCTTACAATTTAACTCAATTCTGACACTATCTACCTGGAAATAGTGTGAGATTCCATAGGTTAAGGGCTCAGTCCTTCAAGATGTTTGTACTTCTGACTGGCTATAAACCAGCGGTTCCAACAGCCTCTTTAGAGCCAGTAGAGCAGGTAACAGAACTCAGAGAAACAACACCAGTTTATTATAGGAGGGATCCAAGATGGCAGCTGTCAGGACAGCAGTGAAGAAGATAGTGTGAGTGAGTGTGGGAGCAAAAGGGGAGTGCGTGGATGTGTGGGGCGTGTGTGTATGTGTGAGTGAGGGGAAGTTATATTCCACAGGACTGTTGGGGACTGGCAGACCAGGCTTCCCTAGCCGGGCAGCCTCTACTACTGCTGAAATCTCTCCTGGGGTGGCCAGCCCTGCTGCAAAGACCACGCCATCTTGAAGGGGAGAGTGGCTGTGACTGGGAGCCCAGCTTCACCTCCACCCCAGGAGACCTCAGGTATCACCCGGGACCCTACAACCACAATGGCCAGGGACCTGCTGCCTCGGCTGCAAACCCACAAACACCAAGACTTTAGCCTCCCCAGCCGTGGACTCCTAAAAAGTTTGTCCAGAGAAAGACAAAATGGTGGCCAAATAAGTTAATGGGTCCTGCGCCTTCTAATGGAGCAGATAGAAGAAACAATGAATTGAATAACATCCACCTGGAATTGGTGAGTTAAACACAATGGTGAGACACTCCATGGCCAGAAAGGATGGGGGATGCCTGGGGAAGGATAGGATCAGAGAACTGGAGAGATAGATGCGCAACCACCATGATGAGAGGGTCAGAAGGAAACTGCGCTGCACCAAGTCCGTGTGCCTTGGGGACACACGTAACACTGGACTGTGGAAGGGAGTGCACGGGGCTGCTCTCAGACAGGGACTGTAGCTCTAAGTCTACAGCCATGGGAGGCTGTGCCCAGAAAGGCAGCCTGAAGTTCTACACTGGCCACACAATGCCGAGGGGAGAGAGACACGCTGCGGTGCAGTTGCTCTGTCTTTATATTTTCCTTACAAACACTCACTGAGGCTGCAATACAGGGGAAGGTGGTTTTGTGGAAGCTGGGAAGCAAAATAGGGAGAGGTGACCAGAAGGCCAGCTCTGGGACAGTCCTGTCCCTCCAACCCGGAACAACCATTTTTCTCCTGAAGACCAGGATCCTCCTAGCAGTGCAGCAGCACCCAGCCTTGAGCTCAGCAGGGAAACAAGGATCCTGAATACCCCCAGGGAGCCCTTGGGGACTAGGTTGAGGGCCATTTGGTACCAGAAACTAATACAGCAACACTGCCACCTAGAGCCTGTGTCAGAAATAGATCCTTGTGTAAATACGACTGAAAGCAGGCAGAAAAACAAAGCGGGCAGATTGATGCCCCTGCCTAAAAACAAGGCTGTGGAGTCTGACACAGAGCAGCGGTGGATAACTGGGAACTTTAACACAGTGCTGACTACCTAACAGAAAACTGAGACATGGCAGACAGAACAGTAGAGAGGGGTCTTAAAACAGCCCCCATAGGACATTAAAACTTAGCTGAAGTGAACGATACTTCACTACTTCACTTCTTTATTTTTTATCTTTTACTTAAGAAATTAATTTTTTTCTTTTATTTTTAAATTAATTATGTTTATTATTACTATTATTATTATTTTTAACATTTTATATTTTTTGGATTAGTGTTCTACATTCTATTTTTATTTCTATATTTTATCATTATTTGACCTTATCTCATTTTTTCCTTTTTGCCAACTTTTCCTTCCTCATTTCTCCTTTTTTCATTATGTTTCTCTTCTCAAGTTCCTGCTTTAGTTTTTCTCTCTTTTCTTTTTATGTCTTGTTAAAAATCGATCTTTATCTGCTTTATTGACACATTACTATGATAGTAGTCTCTGTTGGCTTACTCATATATCTAATTTCCTCTCCCCTGCTCAAAGTCCATGCACCATTCTCTTTTCTCTTTATTCACTAGTCAATGTTTTTCTTCTTCTTGTTGTTTGTTTGTTTTGTTTTTGTTTTTATTTTATGCTTTTGTTTTTCCTCCCCTCACCTGCCCTCTTCTTCTACTAATAGCTTAATTAGTTTCACTTACCAAACTCAGGCCTATATGCTCTCTACTCTAGTCTACTTTTCCAAAAATAGATAAATATGTAGATAGATAGATTAAAGAAAGGGGAAACTTTTTTTCATATATATATATTTAATATATATTATTTACTTTTAAAATTAATATTTAAAATTATTTTGACTATTTTATCTTTTACTTTTCTTCTTATACACTCACTAGAGACATAGTGCACAAAATCTGTGCATGGTTGCGGGATCCCCTCAGCCCAGCCTGCACCCTCTCCAATCCGGGACCCCACAGGGGATATCCAACTGTGGGGGATCAGGAATCGGGGATTGGTCCTAAACCAGCAATTGGACATCCCTCTCACAATCTTGGACCATTAGCTCCTAATCACTCACCTGCCTGCCTGGTTGCCTCTAACTATCCCCCACTGCTGGCCTGATTGCCCTTCACTGCCTCTGTGTGCTGGCCTGATCGCCCTTAACTTCTGCCCCCAGTGGCCTGGTTGCCCCCAACTGCCCTCCCCTCTGCTGGCCTGGTCCCCCCTACCTACCACCCCTGCTGGTATGGTTGCCCCCAACTGCCATATGCTGCTGGTCTAGTAGCAGCTAACTGCCCCCCTGCCGGCCTGGTCACCCGCAACTGCCCCCCCCACTGGCCGAGTTGCCCTTCACTGCCCTGCCTG
>NW_006285245.1:25233-27675 GCF_000327345.1 Myotis davidii | reverse complement strand
TACCCTTAACATCCTCCCCGCCAGCTTGGTCACCCCTTGCAGCCTGCTGCTCAGTTGTTTGGTCGTTCCTCACTAATAGCCAATGGAAATATTATGATCCATTGACCAATTTCAAGTTACAAAGAAAGGTGAATTTCTCTCTCCCCTCGGCACTGTGTGGCCAGTGTGGAACTTCAGGCTGCCTTTCTGGGCACAGCCTCCCACGGCTATAGACTTAGAGCTAGAGGGATGACCAAATGCAGGTCGCCCCATGCAGCCTGCTTGTTCAGTTGTTTGGTCATCCCTCACTAACCCCCCAGCTGGCCTGGTCATAGGCAGCCATCTTGTGAGGGTGTGAGGGTTAATTTTCATATTACCTCTTTAGTATATAGGATTCTTTCTACCTCCTCTATACTGAGTCATGGCCATTCCCCCATTCATTCAATTCCTTTACCTTACCTTCTGTAAATAAGCTCTGTCTCTTCAGATTTAGTTCCCCCCTGCTTTTTTTTCTGGGTGTCTGTTGTTTGCATTTTTTGGTTTATTTATTGGTTTTATTGAGTTTTCTCCCCATATTTGTATATTTTCCCCTTCTTTTTTCTTCTTTTTCTTTTCTCTCATACCTTTTATCCTTTTCTCAATATATTTTTTGCACTCTTTTCTCTCCCCTCATTCTCTTTTCTCTGGTGGTCACATTTATTTGGAGTTATTGGTGTCATGAATACATTCGTGTTTTGTTCCCTCTGTGTCATATCTTTTCGAGTTGTATTTTGTGCCATTTGGTCAACATGGTAGAGAGTGAGCTACGTAACCAGACATGCTGAGAGGAGCAAAAATGGGGAGACAAAGAAACAGTGTCCATATGAAAGAAAAGGAGTAATAACCAGAAAAGGAAGTAAACAAGATGGAGGCAAGCAATTTGTCAGAGAAAGAAGTCAGAGCAATGGTCATAAGGACGCTGAAAAGGAAGGGAAAAAATTCAACAACATGTGTAAGAATCAAGAGTAAACGAAGAAGAACCAGGAAGAAATGAAGAATGACTTAGGAGCAATAAAGAACACAATAGAAAGCATACACAATAGACTAGAACAGTGATGGCAAACTTATGACACGTGTGTCAGAGGTGACACACGAACTCATTTTTTTGGTTGATTTTTCTTTGTTAAATGGCATTTAAATATGTAAAATAAATATCAAAAATATAAGTCTTTGTTTCACTATGGTTGTGAATACCAAAAAATTTCTATATGTGACATGGCACCAAAGTTAAGTTAGGGTTTTTCAAAATGCTGACATGCCAAGCTCAAAAGGTTTGCCATCACTGGAATAGAAAAAGCTCAGGACTGCATCGGTGAGCTAGAAGAGAAGTTAGGAAAAAACACTCAAGCAGAGCAGCAACTGGAAAAAAAATTTAAAAAGCAGGAGGAGAGTCTAAGGGAACTTTGGGACAACATGAAACAAAACAACATCCACATAATGGGGTGCCAGAAAGAGAGGAAAATGAGCAAGGAATAGAAAACCCGTTTGAAGAAATAATGACAGAAAACTTCCCTGATATTGGGAAAAAAACCTCACAGAAGTCCAAGAAGCTCAGAGTCTCAAACTTGATGAACCCCAAAAGACTCACACCAAGACACATCATAATTAAATTGGCAAATACCAATGGAAAAGTAAAAATCTTAAAGGCTGCCAGAGAGAGACATGAAGTTACCTGCCAGGGAATCTTCCATTAGACTATCAGCTGATTTCTCAACAGAAACACATCAGGGCAGAAGGGAATGGAATTAAATATACAAAGTGATGCAAAGCAAGGGACTCATCCAAGAATACTATATCCAGAAGGGCTATCATTCAAAATTGAAGGTGAAATCAGGAGATTCACAGACAAAAGAGGGTTAAGGGAGCTTATTACCACCAACCAAGCAATGCAAGAAATGCTAAAAAAAACTGGTAATAAATTATTTAACACTACAACTCAAAAAATTAGAAAGAGAGCAACAAGAAAAGCCCAGAGTAAGAAGAAGGAAGGAAATAATAAATATCAGAGCAGAAATAAATGACATAGAGACCAAAAAGAATACAAAAGATCAATAAAACAAAGAACTGGTTCTTTGAAAGAATAAACAAGATTGATGAACCTCTATCAAGGCTCACTATGAAACAAAGAGAGAGGAACCAAATAAACAAAATCAGAAATGAAAGAAGTGAAGTAACAACCGACCCCACATAAATATAAAGGATTATGAAAAAAATGGTATGAACAACTCTATTCCAACAAACTGGACAACCTAGATGAAATGAATATGTTCCTAGAAAAATACAAGCTTCCAAAACTCAATCAGGGAGAATCAGAAAACTGGATTGGGCTAATAACTACTGATGATATTGAAGCAGTAATAAAAAAATCTTCCAGCAAACAAAAGCCCAGGTCCGGATGGCTTCACATGGGAGTTTTAGAAAACA
>NW_006285245.1:18921-25069 GCF_000327345.1 Myotis davidii | reverse complement strand
ATTTATTCCAGGGATGCAAGGATGGTAAAATATATACAAATCAATAAATGTCATATGTCACATAAACAAACTGAGAGACAAAAATCACATAATCATATCAATCAATGCAGAAAAAGCATTTGACAAAAATCTAATACCCCTTCTTGATAAAAACTCTCAGCAAAGTGGGAATAGAGGGATCATACCTCAACATAATAAAAGCCTTATATGAGAAACCTACAGCCAGCATCACGCTCAATGGGCAAAAACTAAAACCATTTCCCCTAAGAACAGGAGCAGAGAGGGATGCCCACTTTCACCACTCCTGTTCTACATAGTACTGGAAGTGCTACCCATAGCGATCAGACAAGAAGATGGAATAAAAGGCGTCTAAATTGGAAAAGAAGAAGTAAAACTTGTTATTTGCAGATGACATGATATTGTACATAGAAAAGCCCAATGACTCCATCATAAAACTAATAGACTTAATAAATGAATTTGGCAGTATAGCAGGATAAAAAATTAACTTCCAGAAATTTATGGCTTTTTTATACACCAATAGTGATCTCACAGAAAGAGAAAATAAAAAAAAAAAAATCCCATTTACCATTGCACCAAGAAAAGTAAGATACCTAGGAATAAACTTAACTAAGGAAGTAAAAGACCTGTACTCATAAAGCTACAGAACATTGACAAAAGACATAGAGGAAAACATAAACAGATGGAAGAACATACCATGTTCATGGATTGGTAGAATCAACATCATTAAAATGTCCATACTACCCAAAGCAATTTATAGATTCAATGCACTCCCCATTAAAATACCAATGGCCATATTTTACACACCTAGAACAAACTCTCCAAAAATTCATGTGGAATAAAAAACGACCACAAATAGCCACAGCAATCCTGAGAAAGAGGACAAAGTGTGAGAGATCACAATATAATATATCAAGCTATATTTCAAAGCCACACAGTTATCAAAACTGCCTGGTACTGGCACACAAACAGACATATAGACCAATGGAACTGAACAGAGAACCCAGAAATCGACCCAAGCCATTATGCTCAATTAATATTTGACAAAGGAGCCAAGAGCATACAATGGAGTCAAGACAGTCTCTTCAATAAATAGTGCTGGGAAAATTGGTCAGATACATGCAAAAAATGAAACTAGATCACCAACTTACACCATACACAAAAATAAACTCAAAATGGATAAAGGACTTAAATGTAAGACAGGAAACCATAAAAATCTTGGAAGACTACAGAGGCAGCAAAATCTCAGACACATGTCATAGCAATATCTTTAACGTTACAGCTACTAGGGCAATGGAAACTAAGTTAAAAATAAACAAATGGGACTACATCAAAATAAGAATCTTCTGCACAGCAAAAGAAACCATGAACAATACAACAAGAAAGCCCACTGAATGGGAAAACTTATTTGCCAGTGTTATCTCCAAGAAGAGTTTACAGGGAACTCCAACATTTACAGGAAACTCATACAACTTAACAAAAGGAAGATGAACAATCCAATCAAAAATGGGCAAACGACCCAAATAGACACTGTTCAAAAGAGGACATACAGAAGGTCAAGAGACATATGAAAACATGCTCAAGGTCACTAAACATCGGAGAGATGCAAATCAAAACAACAATGAGGTACCATCTCACACTTGTCAGAATGGCTATCATCAGCAAATCCACAAACAGCAAGTGCTGGCGAGGATTTGGAGAAAAAGGAACCCTCATGCACTGCGGGTGGGAATGCAGGCTGATGCATGAACATTTACCATTTGCAACAGCATGCATGGAACTGGAGAGCATTATGCTAAGCAAAATAACCCAGTTGGAGAAAGATAAATATCACATGATCTCACTCATATGTGGGATATAATGAACAGCATAAACTGATGAACAAAAATAGGTCCAGATGAAAGGTAATACTGAACCTCAGGCAAAAAGGCAGGGGAGGAGGGGTTAGAGATCACCCAAAGGAGTTGTATGCATGCATATTATTATACCATATCCAATGGCCACAGACACTGGGCCTTGGGGGCTTGTCCTGGGAGGTGGGAGTGTCCAGGGCAGGGTCAATCGGGAAAAAGGAGACATATGTAATACTTTAAACAATAAAAAAATAATACAACACAGGACCTATCAGATGGAACAGATGCAAAGGGCAAGGTATAGGGGAAAGGCACAGAGCTTTCATGCCCTACAAGAGCTCCACTCTCTCCCCAACTTTCCACATGTTCATAACCAGAGAAGGTTACTGTTCACAACCCTGTTTTGTGTGTGTGTGTGTGTGTGTGTGTGTGTGTGTGTGTGTGTGTGTAGGCTTTTTTACATAGGCAGGATGGCTATTGGCAATTGATTCAACTTCCAGGCACTCTCCTCTCCCTGGAAGTCAGAGGAATGGGTCTGAAAGTTACAACCCTCTAATCATATGATTGACTTTTCAGGCAACCAGTCTCCATCCTTTGGTGGGTTCCCAAAGTTACGTGGTTAACATAACAAAATATACCTTTATCATTCCCAGCACTGGAAATTTCAAGGGTTTAAGAAGCTCTGTGCCAGGAATGGGGTAAATGATCAAATGTATATGTTTCTTACTATACTAGTAAATCAAAATATCACTTAGTATCTTCTCATCCTTTCATTTGGAAGAGTTTTGCAATTTCCAAAATGCACAATGGTATGGCATGATCACATTAAGCAATGGAATCAGCATCCTATCCTAAAGATAAAGGATGTCCTTTGGATTACCAGGATGAACAGGGCTACTTACCACTAATTCCAGCTGTCTGTGAGACTCTTAGAATTTTATAACTAGCTAGGGGCCCAGTGCACAAATTCATGCACCTTGAAAGGAACTGTGGGCTGCAAGGCTGTGGTGGGCACAGGGGCAGGTCTTAGCCCATCCTCTACGCTCCCACCCAGCCCCTTCCACCACAGCCCCTGGTCCCCTGTCTGCCTGCAACCACACTCCCCCTGCCGCTGCTCCTATACACTGAAGGTGCCGGGCACTGCCAGCGGGTGCGAGCAGAGGCTGCTGGCTCTTATCATCCCTCAGGGAGATGGAGAAGCCCTCAGGGGTGATCGGGGCCTGCAGCTGCTGCTTGCATCCACTGATGCTGCCAAATGATTGGGACCAGCGTTGGGCTCCAGCAGCGGATGCTAGCAGCAGCTCCGGTGCTGGCAGTGGGTGTGAACAGGGCCGGCACCGGCAGCAGGTGTGAGCACCTGGTGGGATTGTGGAGTGCAGGAGCAAAGAATTTTCAGTAACCGCCAGAGGCTCGCCCAATGACAGCAACCAGTGCCCCACCTTGGTCTGGCACCCCCACTCACCTGCTCTACCATCCCCCCATGGCGATGCCCACCATGTTCCTCGTATGCCCCCTGGTGGTCGGCACACATCATAGCGACCAGTTATTCAGTTGTTCCATTCTTCCGACATTTGATCTATTTGCATATTAGGGTTTCATATATATAGATACTTATTGAGGACTCAATATGCTCTGGGCACACTTCCAAGTGCTTTAAATATATTAATTTGTTCTTCAGCAATCCTATGAGGTAATATGAAGTATTTATGAGGTAAAATGAGGATACTGAAGCCAAGAGAAAGTAGCACATTGACCAAACTCCCAGAGATCAAAAGTTGATTTTTTTTCAGTTTTTGTTTTCTCCTTCATTTTACCTCTCATCTTATTCTAATCTTTTAAATTTACCTCTTCTGTGAGTCTGATGGACCAAGTGACTAAGCTTATTAAACTCTGTATAAAATAAAAGTGAATATGTGATCAGCAAGTGGCCACTCAACTTTGTAATATCTTTTTAGGTTCTTCAGATGTTTTCTTAGATGTATTCTTATATAGTTGAGGTTGCTGTATAATTGACTCATGGAAAAGTAAAGTTTTATATGTTTTCAGAGTGATGTTTTATTTAAATTGCAAACCCTATTGTGACCAGGAACCCAATATTTGAGTATGTCTTCCTGTGGGTACTAGCCCAAAGAAATGCATGAGCAGGAATTTTTAGTGTAGAAAGAAAACTATTGAATGGGTCAACCCATAATAAGGGGAAATAATATTCTGAAAGACCCCACTCCTCAACTGCATGTAGATTGCAGATCATACAAAGCAAAACCAAAAGACACCATGGATTAGAGAGCGTTTGAGGTGGTCCTGGGAGCTGAAGGGTCAGAGGTGAGGTAAAGGTAATAAATCTTGAGGGCAGCTGAGGTATGCTCTGGTGTTACTCTATCTGGTCTCCCTGTATCTAGTGTCATGAAAAAATAGCCAGGGCGTCATTTGAGGTCAAGGTATTATTTTTAGCCAGCCAGAGGTCCAGATCTTGTGATCTTTAGTCAGGTCCCAGCTGTAGTAGAGCTCTGGAAGTATGTCTCAGTGCTGCAACTGATGCAATGGTGTGAGCACACTCCACCATGACATGCTTCCTCGGCATACCAGGAAGTAGAAACGCTGGTCTGAACTAATTCCTAGAGCCACGTGCACAGTACCCCAGCCTTTCAGCCATTGGTCGCCTATAGGAACGTGTCTCCCTCTGATTGGTCCCCTCATGCTATATATACCCCTGTAGTTCCACAATAAAACGGATCTGCGTCACTGAACCTGGTCCCCGGAGTTGTGCATGCAGACACCCTAGCACATTGGGGCTCCGTCGTCCTCACCCCCGAGGGACCCCCTGCTTCACCCAGCTATTGTCTTCTGTTGCCTTGGGGTTTGCTAATTATTCAGGGGAGAAGCTAAGTCAATGAGGGTGAGAAATATGATTTCTAGAGCTAGTATTAAAAGCTAAATTTAATCAAAGTCATAAGGACCTTCAATTTCACTGTTAAATAAAGTTTCCTTTTCCTGCTTCTGTTTTCATATTTTCCCCCATGTTAAAGCTAGTTCAAGTCTTTTAAATTTGTGAGATATTCTTATCAATTTTAATAAAATATTTTGACTAAGTGTAGATATATAATTATTCAAATTTATTTAAAATTTGATTATTATTGCTCTATGCTCCAAAAAGTGGAGTAACTGGTGTTTATATATATTTAGTGAAAGAGCAGAATTTGAAACTATAAACCAAATTATTGTTAAAAATGACCTCATTGAAAACAATGAATACTTTAGAGGTATACATTTGAAGCAATTATCCAGAATTTTAAATGCTATATTGTATTTTAAATATAAAATACTACTTTAAAATCTGGGTTTGCAAAAAAAATGCAAAAATAAATAATTTCACTCTGAGAAGCATATCCTTTCTCATTGAAAAAAACAAATTTTAGTTGTACTTGTCAGTCAAATTTTATGTAATTATGGGGATGTACTTTTCCTTCTTGTAATCATGGTCTTTTCACTACTTTCTTTATTAGTCAAAATAATGACATATTTCATATAATATATTTGCTCTTTGATGTATAGTGCCATGAAAATTTGTCAGCTTAACTAACGTTTAGTTAGGTAAGATGAAATTAAGTTGATTCCTTGAGATACACTAATTAGAAGGAAATATACTAAACATTTAATGTATTTAGGTAGCTAACTACATTATTAATTTTATATTTATGGATATACTTCCATATTCCTCCTAAATAGAGTTACTAGGTTGATGTCGTGGCTGGTGTTCCCAGTGGTTAGAGCATTTGCCTGCCCACCGAAGGGTCATGGATTCAATTCCCGGCCCTGCTTAGGGCTCGTTCAGGAGGCAACCAATTATTAAATCTCATTCACATCCATGTTTTGATGTTTTTTCCTCTCTCTCTGTCTTCCCTTCTCTCCCTCCCTTACACTCTCTCTAAAAAATATCCTGTTCTGAGAATTAACAAAAAAAAAAAAGGAGAGAGAAAGAAAGAGTTATTAGTTTGAAACTTGGCCCAATCACCACTAACAAGCAAGTTTTTACAATAATAAAAGCTTTAAAAATCACAAGTAAAACATCTTGGTTTTTGTTGTTGTTGTTGTTATATTCATGTAGTGTACCCAGTAATTAAGTCAATTAAGTAAAATATCAATTTTAATCACTGCATTTTTAGTATATATTTTCTCTAATTCAATTGCAACAGTAAAATATCCAGCAGCTAAAATGCCCTATTTAAGTGGAATTTGAACTGCTGGAAATTGAGACATAGAAAATCTTTACCTGCACT
>NW_006285245.1:0-18890 GCF_000327345.1 Myotis davidii | reverse complement strand
GGTTCAGCCAAGAGATCTGTGCTAGCAAAGTGAGGGAGGACAGACTGTTTTATTCTACATATTTAACAAATACATTGTAAGGCCAATTTACAGTGTCCCTATTAGTCTATGCCTATGGTTTTGAAATAAGGCTAGTAATTGTGGGCTTAATTTAGAGAGTTGTTGAAAGATTCCTTAAAGATAGGAATCCCACTCCATTGGTTAAAAAACTGAACCTATAGTTAAGTTTGAATGCTGTTACCCCAGAAGATAGTGGAGGCTGATGTAGGGGGAAGTATCTTCACTTTGCTAGCTTTACAAGAAAGGGGTTTGTGCATGGGAAATCTTTATGATTTAAACTATGACTTGCAGCTCTTCTATTATATCAATTTCAGATGTCAGGTTTAAAGTCTATGCATCTCACAAAAATGTAGCATTGCTTTCATCACTTGGCACTAGCTTGACTCTGTTTAAGTCTAAAGAAATATATTTTTAGTAGAATTAAAAACTACAAAATAATTACTAGTGTCACCGTGTTTTCTTTATGTTGACACATCAGCATATTAGAAAAAAAATGTCTTTGAGTATCCTGGATGTTGTTAGGCTTAAAAACTCTTGCTTCTTTCTTCAATAAGCTTGCTCAACTTCCACACTGGTATTGTTCCCAGAAGTGGACATCACCTGGGGGATGTCATATAACTGATGGTTCTAGAGCCTTGATGGAAGTCTTAAAATTAATAAAAAAGATGAAATTTTGAAAATCCATGAATAAGTTATCTGGTAATTTAGCACAAAATGTTTAGCTGAAATATCCCAGCATTAAATATGGAAGCACATGCTATAGCCACTCCTTTTTCTTTCTGAGGAAGAGAAATAGTGAGCTGGGCACACCTTTCGTGTTAATGGTACAAATCTTTTCAGAATCCAACTTGGAAACTCTCATCTGGATTAGGCTTATGTTCAGAGTTTTTGAATTATTGATTACTTAAGGGCTAATTCATCCCAATCTGTGACATATGCATAATTTATCATGATATTTAAAAGCATGAGAATCTGAAAGGCTTCTGGAACTTTAATCCAATGCCCAATGACAACATATTTTGAGCTTTTTTTATCCTTTTAAAGCCTTGGCAAAAAGACAGGGCTTTTTGGTGCAGTGGCCTCACATGAGAGCTCCATATTTTTTAATGTTCCCTTTCTCTCTTTGAATTTTTATACTTTTCCTTTCTCATTTGATTCTTTCTTCCCCGTCTTCCCCCCAGAGTTCTTCATAACACTAATTCTTTCTTTGGTTGTCCTTATATTTTTTTAAGACTATTTCACAGGGCCCTCCATGGTGCCTCACGTGTTTTCTTTGTATCTCTCTTCTTTAAATTCTTCTTTTGTGCATTCTGTCTTCTTGGATTTCTGCTGCTTGAGAAAACCTTTTCAGCCATTTATTTCCTGTTTATTGTCCTATTTATCTTTGTAGTGACAGCCTAGTTAATTTATTACTGGTCTGAATTTTGTCTGAGATGCTTCTAATATCTGCCACACCACAGTAAAGAAAAGCGGTGGATAATGATAAACTTCCTTTAATTACTGTTGTTGGAATGATAGAGTTGAGTGGGGTGATTTCAAAGATAGGACTGGTTCAAGCCTTCCTCTTCCCAGAAGGTCAAGTCAGCAAACACCAGGACAAGGCCGCCACCTTCCCACTTTCTTGCTCCTAACCCTGACAATGGCAACTCCACACTTAGTCGCAAACTGACAGAAAATTCCAACTCAGCAGACCGTCAGAAAAGAAAAAAGGGGGCAAGAATTGCTGGTGAGATGGATAGCATGTAAGGTTCTTCAAGGACTGAAGGACAGGCACATGCTTAAAGAAAAACTGTCAGAGGGTAAAAAAAAAAACCTTATGTTTCCATTTTAAATGCCTTTTTGTTTTGTCTCAATTGTTTTTAACCTTTCTTCTAAGTCAAGGCATGGAAAATCTTTCTTAGGATGTAAACTTTCTTAGCCTCTTGAACCCTGGGTTATGGAAATTTATTATGAAGAGTTATTGCTTTATGTGTATGATAAAAATCAGAATCTGCATTTAAGTTTCCCCAGCATGTAACATGTGATGGCAAATTTAGGTCTTTATACATGATTTTTTAGATATAATTAAATACATTTAGTGAGAGGACACCTTAGCGGATATATTTTAGGGAAAAATCACAGTTTGATTCAACGTTTCTGCATACTTTATGTAACTTGCCTGTGAAAGGACCCTAGGTTTGATGAAGATAACTTGGTATACTAACAGCATCATACATTCTATTAAAATTTCTATATGTAGCTACTTTATTTTAGAAGATCCAATTTGACCCTTGAGTGTGAAAATCCATCCAGTATAGGTCTTTATTTCTGTGGGCTGGGTATTCCATTTCACCAACCTGTTAAATGGCTTCCAAGCTTCCAGAGTTTGTCATCTTTACTGATATTGACTTCTTACACTGCTCTTAATGTGCTAAGCCAAGAGATAGAGAGTTTTCCTCTACATTAATTTAAAGGTTCTTTAAGATCCATGTATACACACTAAATTTCACACCTTTGAACTTAGGTACTTAGAATGCCTTCCAATCCCAGCACAACAGGCAGACCTCTCATTCCTCTGTTAAGGGGGCTCAAATGTGAGCTTTTCTATGAAGCCTTTCTCAGCAAACTTTTAGCCAGGCAAAATTAGACACTCATTTATTTGGTTTTCTCTGTACCCTGCACAGTTTTTTAATCACAGACCCTAGGATGTGTTATATAATACCTAAGGTTGTTCTTCACACAAAATAGGCAATCAATATCTGTTGGCTGACTGACAGATGTGGACTGTCTGAATGGGTATCTGCCCACTTGCAGTCCCTCTTTAGGCTAGCTTGCTTTATTCATATGACTGTGCTTTTGCTTGTGCATTTTTTGCGATTGGTCAGTGCTCTCACTCACTAATAGAATTAGAAGAAGAGGAGGAGAGGAAGGAGAAATAAACAATATCAAGGGACAGCTAAGATAGACACTGTGCTAAGCACTTGACACTCATTTGTTCATTTAACCTCACAATTAACCTATAAGGCAGGGGTTATTATTATCCCCATTTGACAATATAGGAAACTAAGGCTATGAAAAATTAATGACTTTTCCTATGGTCATACAATTATAGTGGAAATGTACTCAGTCTCTTTGTCCACTTGACTGCAGATCTCAAGCTTATTTAACTAGTAAATGCAAACTTATTTTTCAAATTCTTTATGGCTGACTATGCCTCCATGAGGCAGCTCCCAACATAACTGGCATTCCATTTCCCCACTCTTGTGTAGAGTTTGATAAAATTATTGCATCCAATTTATGTGACTATTTATAAATATTTTTTTCCCATTCCTTGAAGGCATGGATGATATCTCTAGTGCCTACACATTGTCTAAGTCATAGCTAAATAAAGGAATGAATGTCCTCACTGTGCACATTTTATCACCCTTATCATGTTTTGCCTATTTTACATTTTGTTTCCTAGTTTCACCTCTGATGATGTTCGAAATCATCAGTTGAATGAAGGAAAGAACAAGTAAGTAAAGGTGTGAATATACACAGATGACCATATTGTGAAAGGTTTACTCCCAAGTATCACTTGTCAAACTCTCCAAACTTACTTGTCCCTGTCTTGTATAATTCCAGCTCAAATTTCAAGACTAAAGATATGCATCTTCTCCTCAGGAAAACTCCCTTCCCCTATTATTGCATCCAGGTGTTCCCAGTCTGGCAGAGGGACAAGGTCACATTGTATGGCCATTGTTTATTTATAGATGTGGGTCTCCTATAGACTAAGGACATACAGTCCTTAATGTGTAGCATATTTCTTAGCATGTAATCAATGATCAATGGCTATTTTTTGAATGAATGGAGTATTCTGTATATTTATAAATGGGATAGGGGGATCCAGAAAATTAATTGAGAGAGGGAGAAGTTAAAGATATTCTCTTATTATTTTCCCCTCACTTTGTGTTACTTGGGTGTGAGGGGATTGCAATTGCAAGTAAACTACACCTTGAAAATAGTGCTGTTTAAAAATATATGATAGTTGTAAAAATGCAACCCAGGACTTCCAAAGCTTTCAGCAATAATATTCTTGAATCCCAGCAGAAGATAGTATTGTTACGAAAAGTGGGAATCCCTTAGATAAAATAAAACACTTCTCACTTATCATAAAAAACTGTTTTGCTCCTTTCTCATTGGAAAAATGAAGAAGAAAGAGGATTTCTTTAGTTAAGAATTAAAACACTCTTTTCAAAAAATTGCTCCATGTTTGGTCCATGGTAGAATGGTTATAGGGTTTTTATAACTGTTAACAGTTAAAATGACTTAGAATTATTTATTTTTAAATAAATTGATGTATGTTTCTGGGAGTGGTATAAATGTTTGCCTATATTGTCTTGAGATGAAATTGTGGCAGAGGATATGGGGATATTGTCTTCCTTACCTTAATCCAACTGCTTATTTCCTCATCCTAAATTAAAATGTGTAGTACACCTGACTGGGCAGTGAAATGGGCACATATCAACACTGCAGAGCATTTTTAAAAAGTTCAAAATGTCTGAGTACCATGCCAGCAAGAAACTTTTTGGTTTATAACATTTATTGATGCTTTCTATGTTAAGTAGTTTCTTGTAGAACTATTTAATTGATTTTTTGAAGTGATATACATATTTCTGCTGTTGTAAGAAAAGAGGATAATTTATTTTCTCCTTAAATATTTTATTCTTTTTATGCTTGTTACCAGTTAGTATACAAATATAGAGGGACACAAATTCATAAATGAACAGTATTATGGAAATAGAAAGATTTTAATACATTTTTGAAGGACCTCATTTAATTCATTTTTGTACTATTTTTTGTTAAGAAGATTCAAAGTAGTTTACCTGGTTGGGGGAGGGTCATTGTCCCTAGGCCTGGCCAAGAACAGGGCTGATTGGGGCCTTCCTTCCCCTGATTGTCAGCTGCCAGCCGGGGCCTTCCTTCATTCCATGCCACCCCCTGGTGGTCAGTGTACATCATAGTGAGTGGTCAAACTCCTGGTAGGTCAAACTCCCAAGGGGACAATTTGCATATTAGCCTTTTATTATATAAGATATGCCTGGTCCCCATGTACACAGGCAATAGTGTGTTGAAGGCCTGGGGTGGGTCAGGGGCTGGGTGGAGGGAAGCTAAGGGGGAGAAATTGATTATATGTGTAATACTGTCAACAATATATATAATTTCCTATATAAAATAGCGAGAAGACTGAAAAAAAAGATGAACACATTTTTAAAGTTTAGATTCCTATTTTTAAGGAATATTAATTGCACACAGGCTACATCAATATTGAACTTTCATATAAGCGACTTTTAATATCAGTTCTGAAGTTTGTTCGGAAATATGTGGGGAAACAGGATTTGTTGTATGTGTTCCTTTTTAAGGTCCTGTATTGCTATGTAAAATGTATTTTATTGTGAAAAACAATTGGATGTTATTATCCAGAATTATTTTTGAACTGGTGACCATAGAAGTAATTCTTTTCAAAGACTTTCTTTACTATTTAAGTAAAAGGATAATTTTAAAACAAGGATAATTTTAGTGACAATAATAATACAGTCACTTTAATATAAAAATTAACATCTAAAACCTTTCAAAAATATACAAAGTATTAGAAAAATAGATTGTGAAACTTGATTTATAGCACATTGACTAAAATAAAATTTATTTTTATTCATTTAAATCATAACTGCTTTTAAAACATCATGGAATGTATGAATGACCTTATTCCAAGCGAAAATCATTTGGTAGAGTCAAACAATGGTGCTTTCCAAAGAAATTTCCTTTTAATGGCTAGCAGATGTTGTTGTGTTCAATGCCAGTGAAAAAATGAGTTCAGTCTTAAGACATAAAACTTTACATGACAGTAATCTCTTGAGTGGATTAAGAGTTTTCACTATCATCAAAAACATTTTTTGAAGAGTGAAAACAGACATTTTAAAAATGTATTACTGAGTATGTTTGCTAAATATTTTAATGATATTTTTAAAGCAATCTTTTAAATTGAAAGCCCCCCCCCCCAAAAGTCAATTTCTTTTGTAGAGAAAAAGAAGATCTTAATATTTCAAAACCCAGTATTTGTGTTTGCTTTTTCTATCAGCATTCTAGAATTTCAAATAAACTATATGGATAAAACAATTAAGGTTTCATTAAAAAATACAGATTCTTTTTAAATGTTACCTATTTCAAATGTATCTCAGTGCTTTGTAAAATGGTCCTCTAGTAGTAACAGCATCATAATAGTTGGGGATGCTTTTTAAAATGAGGTGGGTGGAACTTGGGGATATATGGCTCAAGGTGTTTTGTCATAACAACTTTAGAGACCACAGTGGCTGAAACACCAGCTAGAATCTCATTCCCACCAGCTCCTTGGGTCTGCTCACCAATGCCCAGACAGCTACGTAGTGAGTGAGGGTAATGTCAGCTAAACATAAGATGTCACTGAGTGATGAATTTAAACCTTTAAAGAAAGAATTTCATGACACAAAAGGAACTTGTTAAGAATTGACTTTCAACTTCTTTTTTTGTTGTTGTTAATCCTTACCAGAGGATCTTTTTCCATTGAATTTTAGAGAGAGTGGAGGGAGGGGGAGAGACAAAGAGAGAGAAACATAGATTGGTTGCCTCCTGGATGCACCCTGACCAGGACTGGTGATCAAGCCTGCAACCAAGGTACATGCCATTGATATGGATCAAACCCAGAACCCAAACAGGCCAGGATGACTTTTAACTTTCCAACAGTTGGAATCAGGTTTAGAAAATGCATATGCTAAAATCCCTTTACTGTTATTGGAGGATTGCATGGGTGAGATATCGTTGATGCTAGTGGGAGTGAGGTACCCCTTTTCCCCACTAGGAGCTGGGGGTTGGGTTCTTGTGATATCTTGACAAAAATAGGTTTTTAAGACTCCCACAAAAGAATGAAGTGTGGTAGAAAGTTTATTTGTGCAAAATGATATCCCTCCAGTTGCAAACTCCCATATTCCTTAAACCAGTCTTGGAAAATGTACAGCTGGGGCTTCAGTAGAGCTAGAAGCAGGGCCAGTGTCCAGAGTTTCTGTTCCATGGTGGAGTTAAGTCTGGCATAGCATCAGGCTAGTCCCAGTCCATGAATCCATTGTGTGGGACCCATATGACTATGAGACACGTAGGCAAAAGCAGGGGCGTGCACCCCTGCAACAGGAGAGCCAGAGAGCCAAGAGAGAAGGAAGGAAATGCCCTTTGTTCAGGAGTTTAAATATCAAATCTTCCTGCACTTGAAGTGACCACACCTACAGCCCTATGTCGGCCAATGCCCTGTTCCCAAGTATGACTGACAGTCAAGCACCTTCCCAAGTCCCCCAGACTTCACAGGGAATGCATCTACAGTATTATCCAGTCCCTAACCCCAGTGATCAATAGGGAACAGACCTGGAAAGGAGAGTGTTAAATTGCAGCTTCCTGGCAAAGATGCACAAATGGCATGCCCATATTATCTGGCCTTTCCTTGGCTCTTTTCCTGTTAATTAATAACCAGGTTATTAATTAATCACAGCTCTTAAATTAGAATCTGACTTGATCCCACCTGATTCTGAAGCCTTACCTCCAATACTCCCCAATCTGTTTGGTGCGCTGAGTTCCGGGAAGATTGAATTTTCCATTTTCCCCAGATATTATTCACTCTCTTGCTTCTAGACTTCCACACATATTTCCCCTACTGCCTGAAATTCTCTTGGCTGCCCCCTCTGCCATCCCTCTGCCTCCTCACTGTCTTGGCTAACCAGGACTCATTCTGCAGACAAGGTTCCTGGCTGTGTGTTTCCACTCTCGTAATAGTTGCAACTGACTGTTTACCTTTCCTGGTGATTGTATGCTTCCTAAGGTCAGAAAACATGGCTGTTCATCTTACCACTTTATTTCTGTGCCCAGCACAATGCTACACTCTCAAGAAACAGTTACTGAAAAATCCATTTTTTAATTTTTCATTTTCTAAGGATACTAGAAGTCTGAAAATTCACTCAGAAGTAATAGCATCACAATATTAGCATTTTTTCCCGTAGTCTATTAAGTCTTTTTTTCTAAAAAGACTTAAAATTAGGATATGTGGAGAGAACCAAGATGGTGGCATAGGTTAACGCCGGAGTTTGCTGCCTTGAACAACCATTTCAAAAGTGAAACTAAAAGACAGATCAGACACCATCCAGAACCACAGGAACACTGGCTGAGTTGAAATCCTACAACTAGGAGGAAAGAGTAACGCATACGGACACTCAGAGGAGGCGCAGTGCTGAAGTCAAATTCTGAGGTGCGGAGTGCGCGGAGCGGGCTGGCGGTGGAGGGCGCGGTTGTTGTTTTCAATCAGGAGGGAGTCGCAGACTCTGAGCTCCAGATCCGGGAGCTCAAACGGGAGAAGCGGGACTGTCTGGCTTCGGTCAGAGGCAGCCTGGGGCTTGCCCCCTGCAAGCTTCATTTTCCAGACCCCCATGTCAGCTGGCCTCTGGCAGGTTCAGCCAATGGGGGGCACTCCCAGGGGATTGGAGAAAAAGAAAGGAAGCCAGGGAACTTCCTTCTCCTTGCTTCCTCTCTGCCTCATTTCTGGCAGGGACCGTGTTTCCTCCATAGTCTAGTTATGGCACATACAGAGTTGGTGTATGTGAGTTTGTATGTGTGCTAAGCCTTCGAAGATGTCTCAGATATAGCGACTTTTGCGATATCTGCCAAGAAAAGGAGAATTGGAAGACACTGTTAATGATGCAGTCTATCAAAGGTGGTTTTCTCTAAGTGGTGACATTATTGAGAACTTTCTGTTATCTGGTTATTTTTTAAAAGAAACAGATGCTCCCTCTCACCTCCATTAGTGCTCTTTGATGATCAGTGCAAATTGTCACCTGGTATTTATTTTCACGGGTCTCTAATTGCAGCTAATCAAGCATTTACCTTTGCATTAATAAGCTCTTACTGCAGATACATTTTTAGCCATCCTTAGTAAAGAAACATAATTGCAGTAGAAACCATAGAAATGAACATAAGCAAAAGTAAGAGATGAGGATCATCACTTATTACTTAAGCATACTTCCTTTTTCTAAGCCACATAGAGATCAGGAAGAGAAAACAGCATCTTAAATAGAATTTATGAAGCCGGGAAGCTGGTGGCAGGGAGCCCAAATAAAAACATCATGGCATTTGCATGTAAAGAAGCCATAGCCAGTATACTAATTTTATTCAACAAATAGAATTATGTATTATTTAATTTGTAAATCTCAAAGACCAAATATTTTTTTTCTAAAATGTTCTTATTTCTATTTTAAAGATAAAAAAGTTACCTTGTCTAGATCAGTCTGACCTGTTTTTGCTATTCAGAATAGTATTGGGAGAACATAAAATAATTTTCAGACTATAAGAAGAGGAAGAGGAAGAAAAAGGTAAAGATACAAATTATGAACAACAAATACGCATCTATCAACAAGTGAATCTAAGAATCAAGTGAATAAATAATCTGATGAACAGAATGTACTGGTGATTATAATAGAATCAGGGACATAGAAAGGGAATGGACTGACTATTCTTGTGGGGGGAAGGGGTGTGGGAGATGCGGGAAGATACTGGACAAAAATCGTGCACCTATGGATGAGGACAGTGGGTGGGGAGTGAGAGCAGGGGTGGGGCGGGAACTGGGAGGAGGGGAATTATGGGGGGAAAAAAGAGGAACAAATGCAATAATCTGAACAATAAAGATTTAATTTAAAAAAATTAGGATATGTGGATAAAGTTTTCCTTTTAAAGGGGCTGGGCATACCCCTTATACCAAGTTGCCCTTGGGCATTTAAAAAGTGCTATTAACTTTTGTAGCAAGACATAATCTAAATGAAATGCTAGAAAATGGTCTAAACTTCAAAGTGGAAGAAAAGAAAAAAGTTGAGGGTAAACTTTATAGTGAACTTCTGACCAGGACTCCCTTCTCTTCCAAGTGCAGGAGGCAGCTGATTGATGTTTTTCTCTCATCAGTGTTTCTAACTCTCTATCCCTCTGCCTTCCTCTCTGTAAAAAAATCCATAAAATATATTTAAAAAAATAACTTTTATCTAATAGCTTATGGCCAGTGTTAAATATCTAGGTATTCTGAAATAAATAGATAATGAAATATTAATTAATCTGAGTTTGCTTACTTTTGACCTTTTATTACAGAAAGGCTAGAAAATACACTTGAAATTGTTAGTGAATGTTTTTATAATAGAAATATGTCTCTCAAAATGTAAATGTATTTGCCAATCTAAAAAATGCTAACTGCTTACTTTTAGTGGTCACCCAAAAACTAAGGTTTATCAGAGTTAAGAATTCTAACCAATTGGAAATAAATTATATATTTTTGGCAAAGAAGGCATGAGTCATATGATGCATTTTGAAGGAAAAAGAAACTGCGTTCTAAAGCTGATTATTCTTGAATGGATAAGAAAATTTATGAAAGTTATAGAAGGGTTGTGAAAAGAAATCTTAAAAGAAAAGTACAGTAGGTTCTTGGGTTATATCGGAGATCTGTTCCTAAGGTGCGATTTAACGTGATTTTTGCATAAGTTGGAACACATCTACATAAGCACCTACATCACTCACATGGAGCACATACACAGCAGTAATAAAGTGAAACAGTAAAAAAAATTAAAAGAAAGATAATTCATGACCTTTACTTGTGGTAAATAAATAATAAAAACATAAAGCACATATGTACATACATAGAAATGACGGAACTTTTTGTTTTTATAAATAAATGGGAGATGGCGACGTAACCACAAAACGACATACGTCAGGATTGATGTAACCCGAGCACTGTCTGTATAGGTAATCTGGATAATAAATTTAATTAGATAAATGAATCTAAAGTAAACTAATGTAGAATTTGTTTAGTCTTTTCTAATCTGTTAAAAGGGAAAAAAGTCTTTCCTGTTTTTGCCCAGGAAGAAGAAGTTCTATAAATTATTGAAATGCTTATATATTACTAGAGGCCTGATGCACGGAATTCAGCAAGAGTAGGCCTTCTTTCCCCTGGCTGCCAGCACCAGCTTTCCTCTGGCACCCGGGACCAGGGCTTCCCTCCAGCTGCTGGCAGCCTCCCGGGACCTGGGCTTTCCTTGCAGCCCCAGCTTCGTCCACAAGGACATCTGGAAGGATGTCCAGTCTAATTAGCATATTACACTTTTATTATTATAGATGTTATATTAATCAGGTCCTTGTTTACTTAAAAAGGCCATCTTCTTAATCATAGAAACTGAAATTTTGCTAGCCAATCTTTGTGTTTAATTCCCGTTTGTCACTTTGAATGAATAACCAAATACTGTTTTATAATAATAAGGATGATATGTAATCTTGGTAAAATAAGTTTGACAACCTTCCCTGGGCTTGAATTTTAAGAAACTATTCTTGACCTAAAATTGGCTTTAGGTCAATCCAATACTTCCTGGAATGTCTCAAGGATTTGTTTTCTCTCCTTAGGAAGCAAAGTTATTTGCTTAAGGTGCACGGGAAGCTTTGTCAAATAAATAAATAAATAAATAAATAAATAAATAAATAAATAAATAAATAATAACGCTGATATACTTTCATTTATAACTCTAATTGTTATTTTGGAATATTGTGTTTTGCACAAAGGACAAAATTCCATGTCATTTGCATTATAATCAAATCCAAAATCATGTCATTTTAAATTTCTTCTTGTCATTTAGAGGCAGTCACTGTTTTGTCATAATGTATTTGGAAAAATGTTACATCATCTGAGGGATCCATGGAAAGGACTCTGACATTTTCAGATCATCCCCTTCAAACTGGAAGAAAATTATTAGAACACTATAGAGTACCTGGATTTATAGAAAAACTGGATGGAAAAATCAGAAAAATAAAAGAATTGATTATAGGATTGAATGAACTGAAAAATAATTATATAGTTTTCGTAACTTTTGTTGAAATTATTGCTGATTCTTAAGCCTTTTTGTTTTTCAGACATAAGGAAACTTGTTTCTTTTCTTAAAGCAATTTGGCAAATTATATGTTTCTTTATCTACTTATCCCTTCAGAACTTGGCAATTCTTAATGAGTCATGGCAATACATTTCTTTGCATGAATTCAATAGGACCAGTTTCCAATGATGATTATATTAACCAAGATTTTGACTAGAATGTCATGTCTGAGAGGGACATGCCCAGACTCTGTATGTCACCAGAAATCTGACTGTCTTTATGTCTCAGAAACACCAAGGGTCCTAACCAAAAGGACCTTCTTATGGCAGTCGCACCAGACTGCAAGACAATCTCCATCTGTGGAGCCCTGATTTGTTGTTGCGGCATAACCACAATTGTGAGGAATTTTAAGGAATGCACTGTTTTAATCTTTCTGACAATTTTCAATTGATAGAAAACAACACTCAACAAATTAGAGAAACCATCTCCCAAGATCCTAAATTCACTGTATTCTGTCCCTGGGAACTGCTTTCAAGGCAGAAGCAAATGTAGTCCAACAGGATGAGATTTTTCATCTAAAACTAATCTCATAGATATGAGATGATAGAAAAAGTGAATGTTAGGGGCAGAAATAGAATATTAGCAACTAATTATAATTATAAGAAATATTAATCATGCTATATTAACCACATTTTCACTTAGATGAGAGTTATACGCCCTGGGATATGGGAGCTAACATCAGAATACAGTCCATCCTCTTGTCCTGAGAACTGCCTATCATTATGGGAAAATTTATATCTGCCTAGAGGTGCCTGCCCTCCATGACCTCACCTGCCCCCAGCCTCCTAGCCTGCATGACCTGTAACCTCTAATGATTATCCCATGCTCACTTTCCCATACCTGTATTCCTACTTTCCCATGTATTCTTTATTCTTCTACTCAATATAAGCAGCTGGCTTATGGTGGGGTGCAGAGCAGATTTTTGTAGATGACATAGTGCTCTCCCATACTTCTGGCATTATTGAAATAAATGCTCATATATGATTCAACCCTGTCTCTGCTGAATTGGCTCAAGTAGTGACAGGCTGCCCAGACTCCAGTTACCAAGCTACAAATGTTGGTTTTCTGAGAAAGGTCCTCTCTCTTGAGGGCTCTATGAGCCTCTCTTCAGCCAGTGCCTGCTAGATGGATACCTGAGCACAGGGTATGGACTAGAGCCTGTGATCCCTGTGCTCCTGCTCCCACCACCAAGAAGCATATTTAGAGACTTACCCTCTGAAGTCCCCTTCTTCTCTTTTCCTTCTTTCTCAAGTCCTTTTCACACAAATAATATTTATTGAATATTTGGACTACCAGAAAATTTCCTCTTACTATTTTTTTCTCTTTCTTCAGTACTAAACTTCTTTGTTTCAAAAGAGAAGGTAAGGCAGCCATAGTCTCCATTTAGTTTTATGAACCACAGAATCACTGGACTAATCTTTGGAGTCATTATCCCCCCAAATTAAAGGTGATTTGTCCACTGATGAATCTGCATTCACTGAGAGGCTGAGATTATGTTGGCAAGGGCTGGTCCACCAATCCCTTTAAAAGGAAATTTGGACCCCTGGCAGATGGCTCCTGGGCCCCTCTGTGAGCTGCCACTGGGTGTGTGCCTCTTCAACCATGGGTGCACAACTCCTTCAGGAGGATCCATGACATCTCTCTCCTGGCTGCCTACCTCTGGACATCTTGGTGAGTTACTGAGGACTCTCACACCTGGACAAAGTCACATTTTATCAGCCACAGACTCTGAGATTTCCACATCCCCAGTTCCTGGCTCCTGAACTACCTTGTGATTCAGAGAGGGAAATCACTTTTTCAAGATTCCCACTGCCTCAACCACAGACTATGAGACACTTGCCCCCAACTGTCATGGGCTCTGGGACCCTCATAGTGAGTTTCAGAGTGACACTAACCCAACAAGAGTCACAGAATACCAGCCAAAGTCACAGTACCAGGGCCTCAGGCCCTGAGACTCCTTCCTTCCAGGCAGTGGACTCTGGAAACCCACAGTGAGAAGATACCAGTGATACCTCAAGCAACTTTTCCCTCAAGAGCTAAAACCACGATCACATCCAAAACAACTTGCACACACTGCCAATCCATGATGAGACTTCATTCACAAATAAGAAACTAACATTCGAGATCCAACTACATCCAGAGAACCCAAATAGCTCAATTAGGGAGCTCCACTAGATCACCAAGCCCAGGAGCCCTGAGAGAATGCACCACTGGGTCCAAAAAATCACCAACTACATAGAAACACCCCCAAAAGAACCAGGGTAGCAAAGCAGTTGGATCTAAGACATAGAAACAATTAAAACATTACATAGAAAAAAACGGGGAGACAGAAAAAACAATCCCCAAAGCAAAGAAAAAGAGGACTCACCAGAAAGGGAATTAAATGAAATGGAGGCAAGTAACATGTCAGATAAAGAATTCAGAGTAATGGTTATAAGGATACACAAACAGCTGGATGACAAATACACTCAATTCAAAGAGAATTATAAGGAACTAAATGAGAATGTCACCAACATGAAAAGGAATCAAGAATAAATGAAGAATGGCATAGCTGCAATGAAGAACAGAATGGAAGGCCTCCACAGTAGACTACAAGAGGCTGAGGACCATATCAGTGAATTAGAAGACCAGGTAGGGAAAAACACACAAACACAGCAGCAACAGGAAATAAAACTTAAAAAGCAGGAGGAGAGAGCCTAAGGGAGTTTTGGGACAACATGAAAGGAAACAACATCCACATAATAGGGGTACCAGAAGGAGAGGAAGCAGAGCAAGCAATAGAAAACCTGTTTGAAGAAATAATAACAGTAAACTTCCCTGATGTTGGCAAGAAAAAACACACTCAAGTCCAAGAAGCACAAGAACCTAAAAGAAGATGAACCTAAAAAGACCTATACCAAGATACATCATAATTAAATTGGCAAACATCAACAACAAAGTAAGAATCTTAAAGGCTGCCAGAGAGAGACAGAAAGTTACCTAGAAGGGATCTCCCAATAGATTATCAACTGATTTCTCAACAGAAACACACCAGGCCAGAAAGGAATGGAATGAAATATACAAAGTCATGCAAAACAAGAGTCTGAATCCAAGAATACCATACATAGCAAAGCTATCATTCAAAATTGAAGGTGGAATCAGGAGCTTCACAGACAAACAAGGGCTAAGAGAGTTTATTACCAAAAAGCCAGCAGTGCAAGAAATGCTAAAGGAACTGCTGTCAAAAGAAGAAATAAAAAGGCAACAAGGAACACAAGCATAAATAATAAAAATGGCAACAAATATTTATCAATAATAACATTAAATGTAAATCGAACAAATGCTCCAATAAAAAGATATAGGGTAGCTGAATGGATAAGAAAACATCACCCATATACTTTCTGTCTATAAGAGACCCACCTCAGAACAAAGGATTCACACAGACTGATAGTGAAGGGATAAAAAAATTTTTTTCAGGCAAATGGAAATGAGAAAAAAGCAGGGGTTTCAGTACCTATATCTGACAAAATAGACCTCAAACTAAAAGCCAAAACAAGAGATAAGGAGAGCCACTTGATAATATTAAAGGAATAATTCAACAAAAGGACATAACTCTGGTAAACATAGATGCACCCAATACAGGAGCACCCAAATACAGAAAAAAAAAAAAACACCACAAAAACACACACAAACAAACAAACAAAAAAATTTCTGGAAGATATCAAAGAAGAGATCTACAACAATACAATCATAGTAGGGGACATTAATACACCACCGACACCACTGGATAAATCCTCTAAGCAAAAAATCAGCAAAGAAACAGTAATCCTAAATGACTAATTAGATCATATGGACTTAATTGACATCTCCAGAACATTTCACCCAAAGTCACAGAATATACATTCTTCTCAAGTGCACATGGGACATTTTCAAAGACAGACCACATATTAGGACACAGGCAAATCTCTTCAAATTCAAGAAGATAAAATTCACACCAAGCATCTTCTCAGATCACAATGGCATAAAATTAGAAATCAACTGTAATAAAAACAATGAAAAAAAAACCCAAACATCTGCAGGCAAAATAGCATTCTATTAAAAAATGATTAGGTTACCAAAGATATCAAAGAAGAAATAAAAAGTACCCTAGAAATAAATGACAATGAAAACATAACAATGCAAAATCTAGGGGACACAGTGAAAGCAGTCCTGAGAGGTAGTTCATACCTCTACAAGCCTACCTCAAAAAACAAGATGAAATGGTAATAAATTATCTAAACTTGCAACTTAAAGACTTAGAAAGAGAGCAACAAAAGCCGGGGGTAACCAGAAAGAAGGAAATAATAAAGATCAGCGCAGAAATAAACTACATACAAACAAACAAAAAATACAAAAGATCAATGAAATGAAGAGCTGGTTCTTTGAAATGATAAACAAGATTGATGAACCTCTAACCAGGCTCACCAAGAAACAAAGACAGAGGACCCAAATAAACAAAATCAGAAATGAAAGAGTAAAGTTAACAACTGACCCCATAGACATACAAAGGATTGTAGCAAAAAATACTACAAACAACTCTACTCCAACAAACGGGACAACCTTGACAAAACAGACATATTCTTAGAAAAACAATGCTTCCAAAACTCAATCAGGAAGAATCAAAATACCCGAATAGGCTGATAACAACTGATGAAATTGAAAGAGTAATCAAAATGCTTCCAGCAAACAAAAGCCCTGGACTGGATGGCTTCACAGGGGAATTTTACCAAACATTCAAAGAAGAACTAAAACCAATCCTTCTCAGACTATTCCAAAAAAATTCAAGAGTAAGGAACACTTCCAAGCTTTTTCTATGAAGCCAGCATTACCCTAAAACCAAAACCAGATAAAGACACTACAAAGAAAGAGAATTACAGGCCAATATCCCTAATGAACATAGATGCTTAAATCCTCAACAAAAACTCTAGCAAACCGGATCCACATTACACTAGAAAGATCATACACCGTGATCAAATGGGATTTATTCCAGGAATGCAAGGCTGATACAATATCGGCAAATAAATAAATGTGATACATTACATAAACAAATTGAGAGACAAAAATCACATAATCATATCATTTGATGCAGAAAAGGCATTTGATAAAATCCAACACTCTTTTCTGCTAAAAATGCTTAGCACAGTGGGAATAGAGGGATCATACCTCAATATATTAAAAGCCTTATAACACAAACCTACAGCAAACATCAACTCAATGGGCAAAAACTAAAACTATTTCCCCTAAGAACAGTAACAAGACAGGGATACCCTCTTTCACCACTCCTGTTCGACACAGTACTGGAGGTGCAAGCCATAGGGATCAGGCAAAAAAAAAAAAAAAGAAAAAAAAGGCATCCAAATTGGAAAAGAAGAAGTAAAATTGTCATTATTCACAGATTACATGATATTGTACATCAAAAACTCTAAAGACTCCATCAAAAAACTACTAGACTTAATAAATCAATTTGGCAATGTAGCAGGATACAAAATTAACACCCAAAAATCTATGGCTTTTTTATATATCAGTAATGAACTCACATAAATAGAAACTAAAAAACAATACCATTTACCATTGCTACAAAAAATTAAGATACCTAGGAATAAATTTAACCAAGGAGGTAAAGGATCTGTACTCAGAAAAATACAAGACACTGAAAAAAGTGATAGAGGAAGACATAAACAAATGGAAGAATATACCATGTTCATGGATTGGTAGAATCAACATTATTAAAATGTCCATACTACCTAAAGCATCTATAGATTCAATACAATCCCCATTAAAATACCAATGGCATATTTCAAAGACCTAGAACAAACTCTCCAAAAATTCATCAGGAATAAAAAAGACCCCAATTAGCTGCAGCAATATTGAGAAAGAAGAACACAGTAAGAGGGATCTCAATACCAGATATCAAATTGTATTACAAAGCCACTGTTCTTAAGTCATCAGGAATAAAAAAGCCCCCAAATTGCTGCAGCAATATTGAGAAAGAAGAACAATGTTGGAGGGATCACAATACCAAATATAAAGCTATATTACAGAGCTACTGTTCTCTAAACTTCCTGGTACTGGCAAAAGAACAGACATATAGACCAATGGAACAGAACAGAACCCAGATATCGACCAAAGCCATTATCCTCAATTAATACTTGACAAAGGAGGCAAGAGCATACAATGGAGTCAAGACAGCCTCTTCAATAAATGGTATTGGGAAAATCGGACAGATATGCAAAAAAATAAAAAATGAAACTGGACCACCAACTTACACCATACACAAAAATAAACTCAAATAGATAAAGGACTTAAATGTAAGATGGGAAACCATAAAAATCTTAGAATACTCCATCGGCAGCAAAATATCAGATATACGTCATTGCAATATTTTTACCGATTCAGTTCCAAGGGCAATGGAAACTAATGAGAAAATAAACAAATGGGACTAGATCAAAATAAAAAGCTTCTGCACAGCAAAAGAAGCTATCAACAAAACAACAAGAAAGCCCACTGCATGGGAGAATGTATTGGCCAGTGTTATCTCTGAAAAAGGTTTAGTCTCCAACATTTACAGGGAACTCATACAACTTAACAAAAGGAAATAAACAATCCAATAAAAAAAAATGGGCAAATGACCTAAATAGACACTGTTTGAAAGAGGACATACAGAAAGTCAAGAAACATATGAAAACATGCTCAAAGTTACTAATTATCCGAGAGATGCAAATCAAAATGACATTGTGGTGCCATCTCACACCTGTCAGAATGGCTTTCATCAACAATTCAACAAAAGACAAGTTTTTTGTGAGGATGGGGAGAAAAAGGAACCCTCTTGCA
>NW_006285244.1:6498-11581 GCF_000327345.1 Myotis davidii | reverse complement strand
TCTTACCTCCTGAAATTTTTCCCAAACTGACCTATTTCTCTCTCTCTCTCATTTCCTCTAGTTTCATTATAGTCCAGCATATCGCAGGGAGGTGGTGTTTCCTCTCAGCCACTTCTCAACACCCCCCACCATCATTTCAGTGTTCCCTTCCACTAGGTTCAGATATTACCATCTCCAAGTATTTTGAGGGAGGTTTTAATGGACGTTTTATTTTAGAATGTACAGAAAAATTGTGAAGATAATACCCATGTACACCATACCCACTTTCCCTTATTACTAATAATTCACTTTGGTATGGGTCAAATGTAACATGAAGAGAATTATCAGTGAAACAGAGTTAAACCTCACTTCTCTAGTATCTCCAATATCCAAGAAGGCTATTCTAGGCCAAGGTGTTAAAGGAAAAACTGTACCAGTGTGGCATAAAACTTACCATCTTGAGCTGACCATCCTTTCAATAGTTTAACAATATTCAATAGTCTACCATGTAGAAAGGAAATCAAATTCATTATTATACTCCGCCAAAACTAACACTACACCCTGTTCCTGCGCCTATTCCCTCCTGCCCTTTCATTGCCATGGTCGGGGTCGGGGGTTGATGCCTGGCCTGCGCTTTGGCTAAACCGCCCTCGATCACAATGGTGGGGCCGGGGGTTGCTGCCTGGCTTGTGCTCCGGCCCTCCCGCCATCCCATCACCATGGCGGGGGAAGGGGCAGCATTTGAATAAGGTATAGTGGCCTTATCCTCTTCTTCGTCATCCAGTTGCGAAACTGACATCTAATTCCATTTAGGACTGACAATTTCATCATCCATCCTTGTGTTTGGAGTCTTATTCCTTATCTTCAGTAATCTACAATATCTTCTTACTAAGTTTGGCTATCTTGAGGCAACAGACACTACTCAAAGGGTCCTGGATTCTATGTATACTCTCTAGGTCAATGAGGAGGCGCTCATTTCAGCTCTGGTTGCCCAAAATCCGTGGTTGCCATGGTGTGGCTTACCATCACAAAGCCATAACTTGACCATCCAGGAGGGGCGGGGTTGGGCAAGGATGCAGAAATTTCAGATGCTCTGGTTATAGAAAAGAGACCTTCCTCTTACCTCTGAAATTTTTCCCAAACTGACCTCTCTCTCTTTCACTCATTTCCTCTCGTTCCATTATAGTCCAGCATATGGCAGAGAGGTGGTGTTTCCTCTCAGCCACTTCTCAAACTCCCCTGTCATTTAAGTGGTTCATTCCACTAGGTTCCGATATTACCATTTCCTAGGATTTTGAGTGTTGTTTTAATGGATATTTTATTTTAGAATAGTTCCAGATTTACAGAAAAATTGTGAAGATAATACCCATGTACACCATACCCAATTTGCCTTATTACTAATATCTCACTTTGGTATGGGGCAAATGTAACATGAAGAGAATCATCAGTGAAACAGAGTTAAACCTCACTTCTCTAGCATGTCCAATATCCAACAAGGCTACTCTAGACAAGGTGTTAAAGGAAAAACTGTACCAGTTGTGGCATAAAACTTCACATCTTGAGCTGACCATGCTTTCAATAGTTTAACAATATTCCATAGTATACCATGTAAAAATGAAATCAACTTCATTATTATACACTTCCAGCACTAACACAACACCCTGTTCCTCATAACTCGACCACCACCATCCATCCCACGCCCCCAATCCAAACTTAAATTAAACATCAGCTTCTTTTCTTCCTTACCAGTATGAGAAAGTGTTGAGAAAAAATCCCCCTTCAGTGTTCTCCATGTCCTTATTCTAAGTGTATGGCTCTGTATGGAAAGGCTTCTCTGGTGCCCCAATTAAAGAATTCTACATTACTTCCTTGTCACATGCCTGTCCCCACCTTAGATCCCTCCCCATCATCTGAGAATATGCAAAAATACAAACACATTTCCTTTATACCCTTGCTGGTATTTATTCAAGGAGACCATTAATGTTTTCATCTAATCATAATGCCCATTTCTGAAGGATTTTTTATAGACGGATACACATTATTAAGTGTGTTCCTCTGGGAGACCCTAGGTATCACCTGTGGTAGATGACCACTCCAGCCTTATTCTTCTGCATTTGTTGGCTTGCTTACTTGAGCTTTTCCCCTTCCTGTAGTAAAATACAATTTTCTGATTCTTTTTGTCTTACTCCCTCTTGTCTTCACTCTGCTTAAAATCCAAATTTACCTTCACCATTATCTTGGATATGTAGTTTAAAAACAAGTTAAACACAGAAAGACATTGGTTTTGGGGAAGAAATTGGAAAATTGTTATGAAATGGGATTGTAATTGAATGACAATGGATTAAATGACAAAGTGTTAGTGGCCAAAAAGCACAAGACCAAAATCTTGGGTGAGGAATTACTGGGGAAGGGGGAGCATTTGAATAAGGTATTCTGACCATATCCACTTCTTCTTTATCCAGTTGACTGACGTCTAATTCACTTAAGGACTTGCAGTTTCTTCATCCATCCTTGTGTTTGGAGTCTTATTCCTTATCTCCACTAGTCTAAAATGTCTTCTTAGTAAGTTTGGCTATCTTGAAGCAACAGACACTACTCAAAGGGTCCTGGCCTCTATATGTACTCTCTTGGTCAATGAAGAGCCACTCACTTTAGCTCCAGTTGCCAAAAATCCGTGGTTGCTATGGTGTGGCTTGACATCACAAAGCCTCAGCTTGACCATCCAGGAGGGCGGTGTTGGAAAAGGATGCAGAAGTCTCAGATGCTCTGGTTATATAAAAGAGACCTTCCGCTTACCTCCTAAAACTTTTCCCAAACTGACCTCTCTCTCTCATTTCCTCTAGTTTCATTATAGTCCCTCATATGGCAGGAAGGTGGTGTTTCCTCTAAGCCACTTCTCAAACTCCGACGTCATTTCAGTGGTCCATTCCAGTAGGTTCAGATATTACCATTTCCTAGTATTTTGATTTGTTGTTTTAATGGAATTTTGTTTTAGAATAGTTCCAGATTTTCAGAAAAATTGTGAATACCCATGTACACCATACCCACTTTCCCTTATTAGTAATATATTACTTTGGTATGGGGCAAATGTACCATGAAGTGAATCATCAGTGAAACAGGTATAGTGAAACCTCACTTCTCTAGTATCTCCAATATCCAACAAGGCTGTTCTAGACCAAGGTGTTAACGGAAAATCTGTGCCAGTGTGGCATCCAAATTCACATCTTGAGCTGACCATCCTTTCAATAGTTTGACAATATTTAATATTCTACCATCATAAATGGAAATCATATTCATTATTATACCCCGCCAGAACTATCACAACACCCTGTTCCTGCGAATATTCCCTCCTCCCCTTCTATTGCCATGGTTGGGGTTGGGTCTTGATGCCTGCCCTGCGCTCTGGCCCTCCTGCCCTCTATTGCTATGGCACGGGTCTCTGGTTGATGCATGGCCTGCGCTCCGGCCATTCCGCCCTCGATCACCATGGTGGGTGTCGGGGGTTGCATGCTGGCTTGCCCGGCGGCCATCCCTCCCTCCCAACACCATGGCGAGGGAGGGGCAGCATTTGAATAAGGTATTCTGACCTTATCCAATTCTTCCTCATCCAGTTGAGAAACGCCTTGTAATTTTCTTTAGGACTTACAGTTTATTCATCCATCCTTGTGTTTGGAGTCTTAATCCTTACTTCAGTAGTCTACACTATTTTCTTAGTAATTTTGGCCATCTTGAGCCAACAGACACATCTCAAAGGTTCCTGGCCTCTACATATACTCTCTACGTCAATGCGGAGCTGCTACACTTCACTCTGGTTGCCCGAAGTCCATGGTTGCCATGGTATGGCATGACATCACAAAGCCTCAGCTTGACCATCAATGAGAGGGCGGGGGTGGGAGAGCACGCAGAAGTCTCAGACGCTCTGGTTATAGAAAAGAGACCTACCTCTTACCTCCTAAAAATTTTCCCAAACTGACCTCTCTCTCTCTCTCTCTCTCTCTCTCTCTCTCTCTCTCTCTCTCTCTCTCTCTCTCTCTCATTTCCTCTAGTTCCCTTATAGTCCAGCATATGGAAGGAGGAAGTGTTTACTTTCAGCCACTTCTCAAACTCCCCTGTTATTTCAGTGTTGCATTCCAGTAGATTCAGATAGTACCATTTCCTAGTATTTTGAGTGTTTTTTTAATGTATATTTTAGAATTGTTCCAGATTTACAGAAGAAATTTGAATACCCATGTACGCCATACCCACTTTCCATTATTTCTAATATTTCACTTTGGATGGGGCAAATCTAACACGAATTGAATCATCAGTGAAACAGTTAGAATGAAACCTCAGTTCTCTAGTATCTCCAATATCCAACAAGGCTGTTCCAGACCAAGGTGTTAACAGAAAAACTGTACCAGTGGGGCATAAAACTTTACATCTTGAGCTTGACCATTCTTTCAATAATTTAACAATATTCATTATTCTACCATCTTAAAAGGAAATCAAATTCATTATTATACTCCGGCAGAACTAACACAACACCCTGTTTTTGGGCCAATACCGTCCTGCCCTTCGATTGTCATGGTTGGGGTCGGGGGTTGACGCCTGGCCTGCGCTCTGGCCCTCCCACCCTCAATCGCCATGCTGGGGGTCCGGGGTTTCAGGCTGGCTTGCGCTGCAGCCCTCCTGCCCTCCCAACACCATGGCGAGGGAAGGGGCAGCATTTGAATAAGGTATTCTGACCTTATCCACTTCTTCGTCATCCAGTTGAGAAACTGTGTTCTAATTCCCTTTAGGACTTACAGTTTCTTCATCCATCCTTGTGTTTGCAGTCTTATTCCTTATCTTCAGTAGTCTACAATATCTTCTTAGTAAGATTGGCTATCTTGAGCTAACAGACACTACTCAAAGGGTCCTGTCCTCTATATATACTCTCTAGGTCAATGAGGAGCTGCTACTTCAGCTCTGGTTGCCCAAAATACGTGGTTGCTATGGTGTGACCTGTCATCACAAAGCCACAGGTGGACCACCCAGGAGGGGCGGGGGTGGCAAAGGATGTAGAAGTCTCAGACGCTCTGGTTATGGAAAAGAGACCTTCTTCTTACCTCCTAAATATTTTCCC
>NW_006285244.1:4303-6192 GCF_000327345.1 Myotis davidii | reverse complement strand
TTTGTTGTTTTAATGGAATTTTGTTTTAGAATAGTTCCAGATTTACAGAAAAATTGTGAATACCCATGTACACCATACCCACTTTCCCTTATTACTAATATATTACTTTGGTATGGGGCAAATGTACCATGAAGTGAATCATCAGTGAAGCAGTTATAGTGAAACCTCACTTCTCTAGTATCTCCAATATCCAACAAGGCTGTTCTAGACCAAGGTGTTAACGGAAAAACTGTGCCAGTGTGGCATATCTTCACATCTTGAGCAGGCCATCTTTTCAATAGTTTAACATATTCCAAGGTCTACCATGTAAAAAGGAAATCAACTTCATCATTATACACTGCCAGCACTAACACAACTCCCTGTTCCTCATGACTGTGACCACCGCCATCCATCCCACCACCTCAATCCAAACTTAAGTTAAACATCAGCTTCTTTTCTTCCTTGCCGGTATGAGAAAGTTTTGAGAAAAATCCCCCTCGAGTGTTCTCCATGTCCTTATTCTAAGTGTCTGGCTCTGTATGGAATGGCTTCTCTGGTGCGTCCATTAAAGAATTCTACATTACTCCCATGTCACATGCCTGCCCCCTCCTTAGATCCCTCCCCATCATCTGAAAAAACGCAAAAATACAAACACATTTCCTTTATACCCTCGCTGGTATTTATTGAAGGAGACCATTAATGTTTTCATCTTCTCATAATGCCCAATTCTGAAGCATTTTTTATAGAGGGATACACATTGTTAAGTGTGTTCCTATTGGAGACCCTGGGTATTACCTGTGGTAGACGAACACTTCAGCACTTCTTCTTCTGCATTTGTTGGCTTGCTTACAGGAGGTTTTCCACTTCCTGTAGTAAAATACAATTATCTGATTCTTTCTGTCTTTCTCCCTCTTGTCTTCATTCAGCTTAAAGTCCAAATTTATCATCGCCACTATCCTGGTTATGCAGTTTGCAAACTAGTTAAACACAGAAAGACATTGGTTTTGGGGAATTAATTGGAAAATGATTAGGAAATGGGCTTGTAGTTGAATGACAATGGATTAAATGAGTAATAATCTGTGGCCAAAAAGCAAAAAGCCAGAATCTTGGGTGACAAATTACTGGAGAAGGGGAAGCATTTAAACCAGGTATTCTGACCTTATTCACTTCTTGGTTTTCCAGTGAGAAACTGACTTCTAATTCACTTTAGGACTTGTAGTTTCTTCATCCATCCTTGTGTTTGGAGTCTTCTTCCTTATCTCCACTAGTCTACAATATCATCTTAGTAAGTTTGGCTATCTTGAGGCAGTAGACACTACTCAAATGGTCCAGGCCTCTATACGTACTCTCTAGGTCAATGAGGAGCCATTCACTACACCTCTGGTTGCCCAAAATCAGTGGTTGCCATGGTGTGGCTTGACATCACAAAGCCTCACTTGACCATCCATGAGGGGCGGCAGTGGGAGATGATTCAGAAGTCTTAGACGCTCTGGTTATAGAATAGAGACCTTCCTCTTACCTCCTAAAATTTTTCCCAATCTGACCTCTCTTTCTCTCTCTCATTTCCTCTAGTTCCACTATAGTCCAGCATATGGCAGGGAGAAGGTGCTTCCTCTAAGCCACTTCCCATACTCCTCCGTCATTTCAGTGGTCCATTCCACTATGTTCAGATGTTACCATTTCCTAGTATTATGAGTGTTGTTTTAATGGATGATTTATTTTAGAATTGTTCCAGATTAACAGAAAAATCTACACTAATAAAAGAGAAAATGGTAATTGGTGTAAGATGCTACCCCTTTCATTGGTTAATCAGGGCTATATGCAAATTAACTTTCAACTCAAATGGCAGTTAACTGACAACGAAGATGGTGGTTAATTTGCATATGTAGGCACAATACAGGCAGACGAAT
>NW_006285244.1:0-3722 GCF_000327345.1 Myotis davidii | reverse complement strand
GGTCAGAGCGGGAGATCGTGGGGAGCTGGGAGTCCCCTGCCCAGGCCTAATGTCTTGGCAAGAGGCATTAGGCCTGGGCAGGGGCAGAGCAGGAGATCGCGGGGAGCTGGGAGGCCCCTGCCCTGGCCTAAGGCCTCGGCCAGAGGCGTTAGGCTTGGGCAGGGGCGGAGCCTGCAACTTCGGGGAGGTGGGGGTCCCCTGCCCAGGCCTGACACCTCTGCTGGAGGCCTCAGGCCTGGTCCAGGGGCTGATCCAGTGATTGATCATTGGAGGTTGATGAGGGTCAACACCACTGGCTGAGGCATCAGGCTTGGGCGGGGGGTTGGGGGTCCCCTACCCATGCCTGATCCCTGGGCCAGAGGCATCAGGCCTGGGTGGGGGGTGGAGCCGGGGATTGGGGGGGATATGATGGTCCCTTTGCCCAGGCCTAAAGCCTGGGTCCGAGACATCAGGCTTGGCGTGGCTGGAGCAAGCGATCAGAGGGAGATGGGTGTCCCCTGCTGAGTCATGATTCCTGGGCCAGAGGCCTCAGGCCTGGGAGGGGGTCAGAGGCAGTGATTGGGGGGAGATGGAGGTCCCCTTCCAAGCCTGACACCTCTGGCAGAGGCATCAGGCCTGGGAAAGGAGCCAAACAGGCAATCGGAGGGTGATGGGGGTCTATGCCTCTGGCCGAGGCATCAGGCCTGGGCAAGGTGCAGAGCCAGCAATCGAAGGGGTCTAGGGTGCCCCTGCCCAGGCATGACACCTGGGCCAGAGGCATCTGGCCTGGGCTGGGGGCAGAACTTGTGATGGGGGGAAATGAGGGTCCCCTGCCCAGGCCTTCAGGCAAGGGCAAGGGGCCGATCCTGCGATTGGAGGGTGATCGGGGTCAACACCTGAGGGCTCCAGGTATGTGAGAGGGGGCAGGCTGGGCTGAGGGACACTCCCTCACACACACACACACACACACACACACACACACACACACACTGCATGAATTTCGCGCACCGAGCCCCTAGTTGTTAAGATAATACCCATGTACACAATACCCAATTTCCCTTATTACTAATAATTTACTTGGGCATGGGGTAAATGTAACATGAAGTGAATTATCAGTGAAACAGTTAGAGTGAAACTTCACGTCTCTAGTATCTCCAATATCCAGCATTGCTGTTCTAGACCAAGGTGTTAAAGGAAAAACTGTACCAGTTGTGGCATAAAACTTGAGATCTTGAGATGACAATCCTGTCAATAGTTTAACAATATTCAATAGTCTACCATGTAAAAAGGAATTCAAATTCATTATTATACACTACCAGCACTAACACAACACCCTGTTCCTCATGACTGCGACCACCGCCATCCATCCCACCCCCCAAATCCAAACCTAAATTAAATATCCACTTCTTTTCTTCCTTGCCAGTATGAGAAAGTGTTGAGGAAAAAATCCCCCTTCAGTCTTCTCTTTTTCCTTATTCTAGGTGTCTGGCTCAGTATGGAATGGCTTGCCTGGTGCCCCAATTAAAGAATTATACATTACTCCCTTCTCACATGCCTGCCCTTCCTCGGATCCCTCACAATCACCTGAAAACAAGGAAAAATACAAACACATTTCCTTTATACACTAGCTTGTATTTATTCAAGGAGGCCATTCGTGTTTTAATCTTCTCATAATGCCAATTTCTAAAGCATTGTTTATAGAGGGATACACATTATTAAGTGTGTACCCCTGGGAGAACTTGGGTATCACCTGTGGTAGATGAACACTCCAGCACTTCTTCTTCTGCATTTGTTGGGTGCTTACTTGAGGTTACCCCTTCCTGTAGTAAAATACAATTATCTAATTCTTTCTGTCTTTCTCCCTCTTGTCTTCATTCAGCTTAAAGTCCAAATTTACCATCGCCACTACCTTGGTTATGTAGTTTGGATCAAGTTAAACACAGAAAGACATTGGTTTTGGGGAAGAAATTGGAAAATTATTAGGAAATGGGCTGGTAATTGAGTTACAATGGATTGAATGAGGAAGTGCCCATGGCCAAAAAGCAGAAAGCCAGAATCTTGGCTGAGGAATTACTGGGGAAGGGGCAGCATATGAATAAGGTATTCTGACCTTATCCACTTCTTCCGCCAATTCGGGTGGGGTGTTATTAGTTTCAGCTACTTACTCCATTTGTTCCGGGACACGACCTGGGATGCGATTGCCTATATCGCCGCCATCTTCTCCTATTCTTGACTGTTGTTTTAATGGATATTTTATTTTAGAATATTTCCAGATTTACATTAAAATTGAGAATACCCATGTACACCATACCCACTTTCCCTTATTACTAATATTTCACATTGTTATGGGGCAAATGTAACATGAAGTGAATCATCAGTGAAACAGTTAGTGTGAAACCTCATTTCTCTAGTATCTCCAATATCAAGCATTGCTGTTCTAGATCAAGTTGTTAAAGGAAAAACTGTACCAGTTGTGGCATAAAACTTCACATCTTTATGTGACAATCCTGTCAATAGTTTAACAATATTCAATAGTCTACCACGTAAAAAGGAAATCAAATTCATTATTATACACTGTCAGCGCTAACACAACACCCTGTTCTTCATGACTTCAACCACCACCATCCACCCCCTCCCCAATTCAAACCTAAATTAAACATCAGCTTCTTTTCTTCCTTGCCAGTATGAGAAAGTGTTGAGAAAAAAATCCCCCTTCAGCCTTCTCCTTGTCCTTATTCTATGCATCTGTCTCAGTATTGAATGGCTTGTCTGTTGCCCCAATATAAGAATTCTACATTACTCCCTTCTCACATGCCTGCCCCCTCCTTAGTTCCCTCCCCATCTCCTGAAAACACGCAACAATACAAACACATTTCCTTATACCCTTTCTGGTATTTATTCAAGGAGACCAATAATGTTTTCATTTTCTCCAAATGCCCATTTCTGAAGCATTGTTTATAGGTGGATACTGCCGGGAGCCTGTCCAACCTTGCTGTTTCAAGGGACCTGGCGTATATGGCATACTGTTCTTATGTTTGCTCACCTTCTTGGCGCTATGTGTTTTTACCAAGGTCACCTCTCCGAGAAAAGTTGTTTCCCCTGGTAGGGATTTTTCCCTGAAGTTAGGGAGGGAATAAAACCCCTTAACTAAGTGCCAGGCAGATAGTTAATCACTTTAACTATGAACAATCATGCTTAAGCTACATAATCTTTACTCCCTGGAATGGAGATAAGAAACTCCCGAACCTTTGGAACAGAGACTGATAGGATTGAATCAACTGGTATAAATACAGTTTTAACAAGACAACAGGAGACAGAACTTAGAAGACAGAACTAGACACAGAACCTAGACACAGAACCTAAGATCCTGGACAGAAACTGGCAACAGAACCTAGCGAGAGTACCTGGCTGAAGAACCTAGACACAGAACCTGGCTGCAGACTCTGGATAGAACATGGCAAGAGAACCTGACTAGAACCTGGTGACTGAATCTGGTTGGAGAACCTGGACAGAACCTGGCTGGAGAACCTGGCTGGAGAACCTAGCGAAAGAATATGGACACAGACCCTGGCTGGAGATCCTAACCAGAACTTTGCTGGAGATCCTGACTAGGCTCCTGATCAACTGAACTCTGCCTCTGAGTCTTTCCTTCTTCGCTGACTCCGTCCGCACCTATGGGGAACCCTGGACCTGCTGGGGTTGGACCCAGTAGCTATGTACTTGCCATTGTAGGGGTGCACAGA
>NW_006285243.1:132848-143694 GCF_000327345.1 Myotis davidii | reverse complement strand
TAAGAGATCAACCAAAGGACTTGTATGCATGCATATAAGCATAACCAATGGACATAAGACACTGGGGGATAGGGGAGGCTAGGGGACTGTCTAGGGCGGGGGGAAAAAATGGACACATATGTAATACCCTTTGTAATACTTTAAGCAATAAAAAAAATTCAGAGTAAACAAAAAAAACATTGACTTTATAATAAAAAAAACTGTGGTACATCTACACAACGGAATACTGGGCTGTGGTAAAAAAGAAGGAGTTCTTACCATTTGCAACAGCATGGATGGAACTGGTTAGCATTATGCTAAATGAAATAAGCCAGCCAGAGTAAGATAAATATCACATGATCTCACTCATTTATCGAATATAATGAACAATATAAACTGATGAACAAAAAATAGATCCAGAGACAGAGAATCATCAATTAGAAGGTCAAACCTCATAGGGAAGTTAGGGGAGGGTGGAGATAAGGGGGAGAGATCAACTAAAGGACTTGTATGCATGCATATTAGTACCAATAGATACAGACAACAGAAGGATGAGGGTATGATTAGGGGGGTAATGGGGGGATAATTACACATATGTAATACCTTAATCAATAAAGAAATTTAAAAAAGAAAACAACATAAAAAAAGAATAGTAAGTAGATCTCTGAAAAGCATTTCAAAAAATCATTAATAAATGTCATAAAGATTAGTAATACATACATTGCTTCTGCCCTCAAGTAATACATATATTCCAACTATCATCTATTCCAGCAATTGTCAACCCTTTTCATCTTATGGCACACTTAAACTAATTGCCACAATTCTGCAACACACCAAAAACTTATACTTGGTGCCAATCTGAGACAAAAAATTGGTATAATTTGATTCATTCACACCAATGGTTGTTGTGCTGGCTGTTGCCATTTTTTATTTGACATTCTAAAGAAAAAGAGGTCAGTGCCCCTGACTAAATATTGTAGTCATGTATTATATGTTTTAAAAATTCTTGTGGAGCCGAAACCGGTTTCGCTCAGTGGATAGAGCGTCGGCCTGCGGACTGAGAGGTCCCAAGTTGGATTCTGGTCAAGGGCATATGCATGGGCGGCGGGCACATCCCCAGTGGGGGATGTGCGGGAGGCAGCTGATTGATGTTTCTCTCTCATCGATGTTTCTGACTCTCTATCTCTCCCTTTACCTCTCTGTAAAAAATCAATAAAATATATTTTAAAAAAATGGTAGTGTTTGTCATTGAATATCCTCTATCCTACTATCTGTTAATCACCCTGCCTTCTACATTAATTCAGCAAAGATTTTGGCTCCTCACTCACCCTGTTTCTCTTTACTAAACTTGGTATCATGCTGGATGATTTTAATATCTAAATAAAGTAGCCGTTCTTGACTGCTTTATCTCTACTGTGTTGCACGCACATCTCCAGTGGGAGATGTGCAGGAGGCAGCTGATCGATGTTTCTCTCTTATCTTTCTGACTCTCTATCTCTCTCCCTTTCTCTCTGTAAAAAATCAATAAAATATATTAAAAAATAAAATAAAAATTCTTGTGGCACACCAATGTACCTCTCGCAGCACACCAGTTGAAAATTGCAGATCTAGTAGGAGAGATAAGATAAGAATATAAATATAACAGGAGCATTTATAATTTACTGTTTCAGTTTACAGTTAATAATAATTCAGTTTAAGTTAATAAATGTTTAACATTTTATAACACCTTCTGAGGGAAATACCAATATGTAAGCCATTTTAAAGGTGTACATAAGAACTTCAGCAACTTGCTCAATATCACATAGCTAGTAGTTACCAAAGTCGGGACTTCCAGCAGTTCTCAACCTGTGGGTCACGACCATCGGAAAACACATATAGCATATCAGCTATTAACATTATGATTCATAACAGTAGCAAAATAACAGTTATGAAGTAGCAACGAAAATAATTTTATGGTTGGGGGTCACCACAACATGAGGAACTGTATTAAAGGGTCGAGGCATTAGGAGGGTTGAGAACCACTAAGTCTGGCTTAAAAAATGATACTTTTTTCTCCTTTTCATTGAATTTTTTGGGTGATACTGATTAACAAAACTATACAGGTTTCAGGTGCAAAATTCTACAAAACATCATCTGTATAATGTACTGTGTGTTCACCACTCCAAGTCAACTCCCCTTACGTTACCATTTATTCCCCCTATATCCTCTTCTACCTGGCTCAAACCCCCTCCTTCTGACAATCATCACACTGTTGTCTGTGTCCATTAGTTTTTTTTGTTTTGTTTTGTTTTTTGCTCAATCCCTCCACCCCAACCCAGCCCTCCAACAACCTTCAATAACTGTCAGCCTTTTCTCTATCTATGAGTCTGTCTCTATTTTGCTTGTTAGTTCATTTTGTTCATTAGGTTTCACATATAAGTGAGATCATATGACATCTATCTTTCACTAACTAACTTATTTCACTTAGCAAAATGCCCTCCATGTCCATCCATGCTGTTGCAAAGGGTAAGATATTAGTTCTTTTTTGACACTAGGCTATTTGGGGTACTAACAGAAAGAGGCAAATGAGTAGCCGTAGGATTCAGAAGAGCAAATGAGCCCTCTGTGGTTTGGAAATCAGGAGGAGGTGGCTTTTAGGAGGGTGGTGTCATGAAAGATAAGTAGGATTTCAATGGGCGAAGGTAGTAGAAGTCTAAGTAGAGGCGGAAGCATGTATAAAATCCCTGTGGTGGTAATACTGGGGAAACAAAGCATCTGCTGTATAGACTGGTAAGAATTAGTTCTAACATTAGTCTTGATTTCATAGGAAATAGTGACTTCACAAGAGGCATAGCCTGAGCTAATGGGTGATTACTAAAGAACAACGTGGTAGTGGCAGCTGAGAGTGGACAGGCTGTGCTCAGTGAAGTCTAGAAATGAAGGCCTAATTTAGACCCATGACAGCTGAGATAGTGAGGAGAGGATGGATTCAAGAGATGCTTAAGTGATAAAATCAACCAGAATTCAGTGACTGATTATATGTGGAGACTGAGCAAAAGAAAAGAGTCAGTGGTGACTTCATTTAGGAGCCTGATTGGCTGGTAATGCCATTAACTGATATGTTGACTCATTCTGGCTTCAGGAAATTGAAAAAGGCAATATAGCATTATCTGTATATCAGTCTTTTGAGCCTTGAAGACTATAATTCTGTTGACAGGCAAATTTGTTTCCTCAGAGAAAAATTCCTTTCACCTGTCCTCATAGATCCCATTTCCAACTTTTATAATCATTTTCCTTTGCTCTCCTATGGACATGCTCTAATTTCTGGCACTCTTAAAATGCAAGACACAGACAGAGTGGTGAGAGTGTGATAGAGAGAAAGAGAAGGACAGCGAGGGAGAGAGAATGTGAATATTGGGCTAAAGAGGCTATGGCATAGGGATATGACCTGAATTCTAACCTTTAACTTAAAGGAGACAATGACACAAAGGACATGTGGTTATCTTACCTCATTAGTACTGAGGTTCTCATGTCAGAGCCTTGTTCATGTTGACAAGGAATCAGAGAACAATAAAGAGGTGATAGACCCTTTAAAGACAAGGTACCCCAGTGGGCTTAACTCCAACTCAGCCTCATGTCATCTGAGGGGTCTTGGGTAAACCTCTTTCATTCCAGGTACTATCCTCTGCTGTAGATGATATTTTATTATGTTGAGCCATATCAAATTGCCTGTACTCAGCTAATTTTGACTGGCACAAACAGCAATATCATGTGATTCAACTTAGTACTTTCATTTATTGTAGTTGTGTACCTGCTTATCATACCACTTTCCCAAAGCATGCATGTGTGTGTGTGTGTGTGTGTGTGTGTGTGTAGATTGGCAGCTCTTTTATGGCTGAAACATGTCTGGATCTCTGAAAAACAAAAAGATCTGGATTTGCTGTGGTTGCTGATTTCCATGGTAGAAATTACTTTTACTGTTGCCAATTTGATCTATCAATGTGATGTCACTGCATACGGAGTTGCAAAGGGATGAGTACAGCCCTAACCGGTTTGGCTCAGTGGATAGAGCGTCAGCCCGAGGACTAAAGGGTCCCAGGTTCTATTCCGGTCAAGGACATGTACCTTGGTTGTGGGCACATCCCCAGTAGGGAGTGTGCAGGAGGCAGCTGATCGATGTTTCTCTCTCATCAATGTTTCTAACTCTCTATCCCCCTCCCTTGTTCTCTATAAAAAAATCAATAAAATATATTTTAAAAAAAGAGATGAGTGCAATTGACTCTTGAGGGCTGGTAAAACTCTACAATCTCTATAGCAGTTAACATATGATCTCATATTTAGCATGATGGCAGTGATTGTCAATTTGAAGATAGAGCCTCCTCCTGAAGAATTCAAGCAGCATAGATGATGCCAGAAATAATGACAACTATTTTGGCACCTTTTTAATGTTTTATCAAATACTTGTCATATCCATATCACAGGAGGGAGTCAGGGCAGGAATTAATATTCTTACCTTATGGTTGAGGAATTTGGGGTACAGATAAGTGAGAGGAATGCCCAAGGTCCCACAGTCATGGGCAAACCACAACCAGGCAAGTCTCTGATGTTACTTCCAGGAGATCAGTCAGACACTCCTACTACGATTGAACTCTATTCACTGGAGCTCTGCTCCATCTTGACCTATGCAGAAGATATTTCCTGATTCATAAGACAGGAGCTTGGATACTGGAGATTATTTTCACCAGCTGTCCACAATTATCCTGAATAGTGGCTGCCATGAACACAACCAGCTGGGGAAGAAGCCACATGAGGCCATCCGTAGTTGTGTGTTCTACTGCCTAAGACAGGAACATGTTCAGCCTTGGAGGGAGGGTGGGAGAGAGAGAGAGAGAGAGAGAGAGAGACAGAGAGAGAGAGAGAGAGAGGAGTTGGGGTTATTATGAGGGTAAATTACTTTAAGGATAACTATTTTTCAAAATCCTAAAACACACACATATGTCAAAAATAAAAATCTAAAGCCACTGTGTCTGATGACTGGACTGTCACAGTGTAGGATCTGGCTGCTGGCAGGTGCAAATGATTTTTCATAGGGTTCTGGCTTTATAGATGAGATGAGCTCATAGAAAGCAGACAACCCATGCCAAAGCATTTGAGTAATTCTACTACCTTGCATTTCTATAGACTTTTACAATTTTTAAAAAGTACTTTTACATTTAGCATCTGCATTTTCCAATATGATGGTCTCTGCTGGAGCATAGAATTGGTAAAAGGGAAGCTGAGTAGACATTACTGGCTCCATTTAGCAAGTGGGAAAACATGCTTAAGCCTGTAATAGACCTATTCAGATTCTCAAGGACTTGCCTATTGTATTCCTGGCTTCTCCCAGCACAGGCCTGCTCCAAGTCCTTTTTTATGTTACTTATAGATCTTTAATAAACATTTGTCTTTGAAAGAAAAATATACATAAAGGTGCTAAAATAATAGATTTTTAACAATATAGCCATAAAATGCATAATGTAGAAATCCCATTAATATCATGAGAAACAATCGTAGTCCTCAACACAAGCCATTTTTTTTAAACGTCTAGTTAAGTGGAGTCTCTCTTTAGACTGGCCTACCACTAAACCCAGCCCTAGAGGTGGTATTATAAAAATTTTACAAATGCTTAGCTTTAAGGCTTGGCTGCTTTGAAAATAGCCCTCAAGGTAGGAACCCTGAAAAAAGCATTTTGGTGAGTTCTTTGTACCCTGTATTCAAATACAGCTTACTGGCCTGCACAAAAAGCTGTTAAGAACTTATAAAAGCCTAGTCTTGGTACCAAGTACCAGACACAGTTCTCTCCTTTCTACTCTCCTGTTTGGTCCCACTGTTCCTCATTTTCTCCTTCCTTTGCACCTTGCCTTCTCATGCCCAATTTAGGTTACTTATTTGGATGATGGGTTTAATCTTGTTGGTATAGCTCAGACCTTAGCCTGCTCTCCTAGGTACAACCTGCTAAAGGTCTCTTGGCTCCAGGCACTTCTAATTTCTGGTAAAAGAAAACCATTATAAGTCTCCATTTCTGTCCTCCTTTGGGGTGGGGCATTGGACCTTGAGCCTGGATGCTGACAGCCCTGGCTTTTCTGGGACTCTCAGGTCCAGCCCCAAACAGATACAGTGCTCAATAAAAGAAGCATGAGGGGCACATGTTTTTACTTGCCCAGCTGCTGAGGCCTCCACAGATCATGACTAGGTTGACTGGATTCTCTCTCACTACAGGGTACAAAGTGAAGATGGCCTATGTGCTAATGATACAAGCCACAATAATAGCTAAGATTGTCTACTATCTGGGCAGGGCCTACATAGGCCAAGCAATTAACAGAGAAACTTTAGACACATTCCTAATCCCTACAAGTTACAGATTATATCTCCCATTTTACAGATGAAGATACTGAGGCTTAGAGAAGGTCTCATTTATCCAGTTTCACATAACTGGTAGAATCATGGAGCCAAGAATAAGACACAGTTCTGTTTGAGTCTAAAACTCATAATACCAGTTAATCTCTTACAGGTTTGCAGGAGTAAAGACAAGTACCTAGGTAAATTTGTCCAAAGTATTATACTTAGCATATTAAAATGAATGAAATTACTTACTCTATAATGATGATTTTTAAATTTTGTTATTATTTTATTCCTAAACAAATGCCTATTTTATTTTATTTTTAAAGAGAGAAACATTTGTGAGAGAGAAACATGAATCGGTTGCCTCCCATGCATGCCCAGACTGGGGATGGAACCCACAACCTAGGTATGTACCCTGACCGGGATTGGAACCAGCCATCTTTTGGTGTACCAGATGATGCTCTAGCCACCTGAGCCACCGACCAGGGCACACATGCCAATTTTAAATAGTTATTTGAAAATATCAAGTAAAGCAGTGGCTCTACAACCTTCTGCCTAGGTTAAGACATCCTTGAGAGATCATGTCTTGTTCTGGGACCCACACTTGAAGAGAGCCACAAACATTTGGGTTTGTCCAGGAGGGAGTGAGAAAGCTGGGGAGGGGGATAGCATCTAAGACATAAGAGGAAAGGTTGGAAAGAACTGGAGCTATTTAGCCTTGAAAAGAGACTACTCCAAGGGACATGAGTCAAACCATGTCATTCTCTGCTCTCATCTAACTCAAAAGAAGAGCAAAGGTCTTTACAATGGTCTACTAGGCCCTTTCCAATGACCTCACCTCAACATTACTTCTGTGACCTCATCTCCTATTACTGTCCCCTCACTCACTCCACTACAGCCACACTGGACTCCTGGGTATTCTTGGCATGTATTATCTGTTCTTGCCTCAGGGCTTTAGCTCCTCTCTAAAACGTGACCTACTTAATAAGTCCTTTCTTAACCATTCTATTTTATTTTTAAAATTTATTTTATTGAATTTAAAGGGTTGAACTTGGTTAATAAAATTATGTAGATTCCAGGCATACAATTATACAATACTTCATCTGTATATTGTATTGTGTTTACCACTCCAAGTTAAATCTCCTTCCATCATTCATTATACCCCCTTTACCCTCTTCTATGTCCCCCAACCCCCTTGCCCTCTGGCAATCACCATACTGTTGTCTGTGTCCATGGGTCTTTCTTTTCTGTTTCCTTTGCTTAATCCCTTCACCCTTCTCACACAGCCTCCCAGCCACTCCGCTCTGACAGCTGTTAGTCAGTTCCATGTATCCATACCTTTGTTTCCACTTTCTTCATCAATTTATTTTGTTCCACATATAAGTGAGATCATATGGTATTTGTCTTTCTCTGACTGGCTTATTTCACTTAGGATAATAATTTTCAGGTCCATCCAGGCTGTGGCAAAAGGTAAGAGTTTCTTTCTTTTTTTGTTTTACAGCTAAGTAGTATTCCATTGTGTAAATGTATCACAGGTTTTTATTCACTCATCTACTGATGGGCACTTGGGCTGCTTCCAAATCTTGGCTATTGTAAATTACACTGCAATAAACATAGGGTGCATATATTCTTTTGAATTAGTGTTTTTGCTTTCTTTGGATATATTCCAAGAAGTGAAATTGATGTCATAAAGCAGTTCCATTTTTAATTTTTTAAGGTAACTCTATACTTTTTTTCCACAGTGGCAGCACAAGTCTGCGTTCCAACAAACAGTGCATGAGGGTTCCCTTTTCTCCACATCCTTGTCAACACTTGTTTGTTAATTTATTGATGGTAGCCACTCTGACAAGTGTGAGGTGATATCTCATTGTGGTTTTAATTTGTATTTCCCTGATGATTAGTGACATTGAGCATCCTTTCATATGTACTCTTTGGAGAAGTGAACATTCAGGATCTTCGCACATTTCTTAATTGGATTGTTTCCTTTATTTGATGTTGAGTTTTATAATTTCCTTATAAATTTTGGATATTAAGCCCTTATTAGATGTATCCGCAAATATTTTCTCACATTCAATGGGTTGTGTTTTCATTTTGTTTATGATTTTCTTTGCTGTGCAAAAACTTGAGTTTGATGGGTAGTCCCATTTAATTATTTTCTCTTTTGTTTCCCTTGCCTGAGGAGACATATCAGAAAAAATATTGCTTCACTAAATTATTTATTACTTGCCTAAGAAAATAAATCAGAAAAAAATATTGCTAGGAGAAATGTTTGAGATTTTACTGCCTATGTTTTCTTCTAGGATTTTTGTGTTTTTGAGTCTAACATTTAAGTCATTAATCAATTTTGAGTTTATTCTTGTGTGTGGTGTAAGAAGGTGATCTAGCTTCATTTTTTCTGCATATATCTAATTTGCCCAACACCATTTATTGAATAAATATCTTTACCCCATTGTATGATTTTGCTTCCTTTTTTAAATATTAATTGACTATAAAGGCGTGGGTTTATTTCTGGACTCTCTGTTCTGTTCCATTGGTCTATATGTCTGTTTTTATGATAGTACCAGGCTGTTTTGATTACTACGGCCTTGTAGTATAATTTGATATCAGGTAGTATGATTCCTCCAACTTTGTTCTTTTTTCTCAAGATTGTTGTGGCTATTCAAGGTCTTCGGTAGTTCCATATAATTTTTTGTAATATTTGTTTTAGTTCTGTGAAATACGCTATTGGTGTCTTTTTTAAAAATATATTTTTATTAAGAGAGGAAGGGAGATGGAGAGAGAGATAGAAACATCAATGATGAGAGAGAATCACTGACTGACTGCCTCCTGCACACCTTCCATTGAGGGTCAAGCCCACAACCCAGGCATGTGCCCTTGAATCGAACCCAGGACCCTTCAGTCCACAGGCTGACACTCTATCCACTGAGCCAAACCAGCTAGGGCATGCCAATGGTGTCTTGATAGGAATTGCACTGAATCTATAGATTGCTTTGGGTTGTATGGAAAAACCAGATCCAGCAATGCCTGCCTATCCACTGAGCCAAACCAGCTAGGGCATGCCAATGGTGTCTTGATAGGAATTGCACTGAATCTATAGATTGCTTTGGGTTGTATGGAAAAACCAGATCCAGCAATGCCTGAAAAGATCATACCCCATGATCAAGTGGGATTTATTCCAGGATATGAAGTTGGTACAATATCCACAAATCAATGAATATGATACACCACATAAACAAAATAAAGATAAAAACCACCTAAGCATATCAGTAAATGCAGAAAAAGAATTTTATAAAATCCATCACCCATTTATAATTTTTAAGATATATTTTATTGATTTTTTATAGAGAGGGAAGGAGAGGGATAGAAAGTTAGAAACATCAATGAGAGAGAAACACTGATAAGCTGCCTCCTGCACACCCCCTACTGGAGATGTACCCGCAACCAAGGTACATGCCCTTGACTGGAATCGAACCTGGGACCCTTCAGTCTGCAGGCCAACACTCTATCCACTGAGCCAAACCAGTTAGGGCTGTTTTATGATTTTTTTTTAAAAAAAAGGGGGAATAGAGGGAACATACTTCAATATAACAAATGTCATATATGAAAAACCCACAGCCAACATCATACTTGATGTGCAAAAATTACAAGCATTTCTCTTAAGATTGGGAATAAAAAGGGATGTCTGCTTTCATCACTCTTATTCAGCCTAGTACTGGAAGTCCTAGCTACAGCAATCAGACAAGAAAAAGAAATAAAAGGCATCCAAATTGGAAAGGAAGAAGTAAAACTGTCATTATATGCAGGTGACATGATACTGTATATAGAGAACCCTAAAGATTTCACCCAAAAAAAACAAAAACAAAACAAAACAAAAAACTGCTAGAACTGATCAATGAACTCAGTAAAGTAACAAGATACAAAATAAATATTCAGAAATCAGTTGCATTTTTATACACCAATAATGAACTATCAGAAAGGAAAACTAAGTAAACAATCCCATTTATAATTGCTTCAAAATATACCTGGGAATAAATTTAACCAAGTAATGTAAAGGACCTGTATTGGAAAATTACAAAACACTGAAGAAAGAAATTGAAGAAGACACAAAGAAGTGAAAGCATACACCGTGTCCATGGATAGGAAGAATTAATATGATTGACCACTCTATTTTAAGTTGCAATCTTCTGTCTCTCCTTCCTTCCTTTATTTTTCCCCATTGTACCATCACTATCTGACATACTATGTCTTTTACTGATTCATTTTGGTTATTATCTGCCCTCCGAAAATAATCCTAATGAGTATAGGGTTTTTTTTTAAATATATTTTTTATTGATTAAGATATTACATATGTGTCCCTGTCCCCACATCACCCTCCACCCCACCCCCCCGTTGTCCGTGTCCCGCCTATTGTCCATGTCCATTGGTTAGGCCTCTATGCCTGCATGTAAGTCCTTTGGTTGCTCTTTCCCCTTTACCCCCACCCTCCCCTACCCTCCTCCAAAGCCCG
>NW_006285243.1:125361-131515 GCF_000327345.1 Myotis davidii | reverse complement strand
GCGCCTCCTCTGAGTCTGGATATGATATTCTCTTTACTCCTAGTTGTAGAATTTCCACTCAGCCAGCCCTCCCGTGGATCTGGATGTTGTCCGTTCCCTGTTTCAGGCTTAATTTGAATTGGTTGTTCAAGGCAGCAATCTCCGGCGTTAACCTATGCCGCCATCTTCGGTTCTCGAGTATAGGGTTTTTATCTCTCTTGTTCACTGCTGCACCCTCAGCAACTAGAAAATAACCTGGCATATAAATGTACTTAATATTTGTTAAGTCACAGAATATCTCTGCTGTCATATCCAAAAGGGCTGTTATAGGGCAAAGAGTGCCAGTGGAGGCAAGCAGGAACAAGACAGACGGCATAGGACTAATGTAAGCATCAAAGGGGGAGGATCTAAAAAGGACTTAAACCTGAGATTCTATGTTCTCCAACCTTCTCATTTATAGGTGAAGAAACTGAAGCTCTAAGAAATTACCTGTTTTTTCATCAGTTACAGGCAAATCAGGGACTAGGATTTTGGTGTCCTGAAATCTAGGACAGTGAAATCATTTAATAGGCAGTATTTTTGTGGTGGTGTAATTTCTGTAAGTGTTCATGTTTGTTTGTGCATGTTGTCCATCTATGCCCCAGCCCCATTCTTTTGCTACATGGAAACGACCAGACTCTTGACAGACTTCTTGCAAGAGGGATTTAAGTGTAGAAAAACAGAAGCAGGCTGATGCCACTGAATCTACCATTCTTTTATAAAAACCTGAAATCCCCACTGAGAAGATATTGTCATAAAGGAGAAGAATGAGCCTTTGGAAAGGCCTGAGAGAGAAAATGAAGAGAGATTCCCAACATTCCCAGCCCCATCTGGAAAGGAAGAGCTCTTGAGTGTAGGGCAGAAGGAACTCAAGCTTTACTCACAGCAGTGCTTCAAAGACGGGGAGGAGATGGCTCTAATGTACCCAGAGGGAGGCAAAATCTAAGTCACCATGGCTTTCAGCTTTTCCTCCCATACTGATGGCATGGAAAATGAGAATCTCAATGGTGACTGTTATAAATATTAGTTGTCTTTGCCCTAATTTCTGAGTAGCACAAGCACTCCCTAGATTCCAGTGCCACTCTTAGGAGATCCCAGTCATAAATAACATAGAATTTTCTGCTTTCCTGTTAGGATGAGAAATTTGGAGCCAGGGTCAAGGGGTAGGGAGTGCTGGGTGAAAAAGTGAAGGGATTAAGGAGAAAAAAAAAAAACCTCATACACATACAACAGTATGATCATTACCAGAGGGAAGGGGGTGGTTTGAGGAGGCAGGAGAAGGGAAAGGGGGATAAATGGTGATGGAGAGAAATACGACTTGGGGTGGTGAACACACAATGCAACATACCGATGATGTATTTTAGAATTGTATACCTTAAACCTACATAGTTTTATTAAGCAATGTCACCCAAATAAATTCAATTAGAAAAATAAATAAAATAGCCCTGGCCAGTGTGGCTCAGTTGACTGGGCGTCATCTCGTGCACCGAAAGGCTGCTGATTCAATTCCTGGTCAGGACACATGGCCAGGTTGCAAGCTCGATCCCTGGTAGGGGACTTGCTGGGGATTGTAGGGGATTTCCACTTTCACATTGAAATTTCTCTCTCTTCCTCTTCCTTCCTCTTGCTAAACAAAGAAACAAACAAATAAATAAAATGCAAATAGCAAAAAAACAACAAACTTACTTTAAAGAAAACAAACAAGGCTTCCAGTCAAGATGCTGACATAGGTAAATGTGGTAGTAGTATCCTCCCAGGAACACATTAAAATTACACCTAAACCACTGAACAACCATCATTCAGAACTACCTGAAATCTGGCTGAATGAAAACCCTACAACTAGAGAATTAAAGAAGAAGCCACAGTGAGCCTGATAGGAGGGGTGGAAATGTGTAGCATTTTTTTTTTTTAATCAGAAGAGCTATCTCAGCTGGGGAGGTCTCCTGTGAGGAGCAAGAGGTCCCAGCCCCACACTAGACCACTAAGCACAGGGTTCCAGTGCTGGGAAATAAAGTTCCCGTAACTTCAGGCTGTAAAAACCAGCGGGGAATATGGCTGAGTGACACATTCTTGCAACAAGGATTTTACAGTGTAGAAAGCAGAAGCAGGCTTTCTATACAGAAAAGTGACACAGAGGCTGCTGGAGTCCCAGGCAGTTCCTTATAAGGGGCCCATTCACGGACTTACTTGGACTCACTCCCTCTGAGCTTCAGCACTGGGGCAGAAGCTTGAAAGGATCCAGAGACATATGGGGAGGAACTAAATTATCTGGCATCAAGGCCAGAACTGGGGACAGCTTTCTCCCAGACAAAAGTACTGTTAGAGGTCATTGTTCTTTTTCTGAGACCTCCCTGCACAGTGCTGACAGACATTCACCATATCTGAGTCTCCATCAACCTGATCTACATGTTCTCCTGGCCCTGGTTACTCCCTGAGACCCCACTCCACCCAATATGTACCCCACCTAAACTATTTGCAGTGGCTTTTTCCATATGAATGGCCATCCTAGCTCAGGCTTCAGACTTTTCTAAAATCTCTCAAACAAACAGCAGCTGGCCTCAGTGTGCCCTGTATCTCTCAATAAGTGGGCCCAGGCCTGGCATTAGCAGCAGCCTGCCTTCGTTCACAGCTTGGCCTCTCCCGGGCACCTCCAAGCACAACACTACTAGCAGCCATCTGCAGATCACTCTGTGGCTTATGCTAGATGGTCCCAGGCATGGCATAGGCAGTAGCTGACTTTGAACCTCTCAGGAGGCCCCAGAACCAGAATACCCAATGGTCAGCTTCAGGCTGCTGCTAGAGGCATTGCTGGCATTCACACCCTAGCACCCATAATGTACAACTAACCAGCAGTCTTACTCAAGTGCAATGGAAAAGCAGGAAATCTGGAGCCCAGTGATCTGACTGTGAACTTTGGCAAGGGTCTTAAGCTAACTGAGGCTCAGTTTTCTCATCTAAAAAAAAATGCAGGTAACAACAATGTCAACCTCATAGAGTTAAGAACTACAGATGATAATGTTCAAGTGTATACTGCCTGGAACATATCAATGATATTATTCATTCTGCACTTGGAGAATTATTAGCAGAAATCTTTCTCTTCTACCACCTTTTCCATCCCAATCTGCCCACCCTCTTTCTCTCATTCTGACTTGCAGTCAATGTTCTATATTACCATGAGCAAGTCATTTCACTTCTCCATGCCTTTATTTCCTCATTTGTAAAGCAGAGTTAAAATCATCTTGCTCACCTTTTTCAGGGGCCTTTTAGGTGATAATAGAGATTGTCGACTTGAAAGTGATACCCTCAGGTCACTTGCACTTATTGACTAGGTGTTGCTCCTAGAAACCATGAAGCACAGACTGTATCTAGGAATTATCTAGGGAGAGAACACAGTCAGTAGGGTCCCAAGCCCAGTCATGATGGGGGCAATGGAAACTAGCAACTTGCTCACAACACCCTCCAAAAGACTTTCACAAAAGTCTCTTATCTGCTGAGTTTACATCTGCTCTAACAGAAACTGGGAATCAAGGCAACCCATTTGCTAAGCACAATCCCAGCCCTCAGATGGACCAGCAATGGAGCTGACTGTGGTTGTTTTCTTGATGATCTAAAGAAGGTCTTAAGAAGTTTCCTCCACCAATGTCCCTTCCAGCTTTGCAAAGGACTCCCTTGGTGGCCACCAGTCACAGAAGAACAGGAGGCACTCTTACCCCTCAGCTCATCCAGCAGGCCCCATGTATTAGTCATGTGGGGTACCACAAAAAAAGAACTCCACTCAGGCCAAATGAGTCAGAATCAGGGTGGACAATAGGTAGCTGAAAAAGTTTCATGGGTCTGAGTTAGCCCAATCTTCCAACTTGTTTATGGAAACTAGTGTAGTCAAATCTATGTCCATGCCACTCACATATTATTGATAGAGAAACTGAGACTCAGAAGGAGAAATGATTTGTTCAAGTCTCCATTGATTAATGAGGGGAAAAAAATTAAGGCATAAACCCAGGCTTCCCTGACTCCAGAATCCCTGTGAATTTCAAATGGATGTAATAAGACACCCCAGAAAGTGTTGTCCAGAAGATCCCAAAGCAAACCTGACTTTCTTCTTTCTTCCATGAGCAGCCCATGGTATTCAATTTCTATAAGCTATCAACTCCCCTCTCCGGTGGTTCTCTTAATAATTTGATTTATGTTGGCTTTGTTTGACTCATGAGGTCCTGGAGGCCACCAAGCTTCTTTGCTAGTCTGGGAAGGGGCCCCAGCCCTCAAATTGTGTCTGTGGCAGCACTGTCCACAGCACTTTCAAGCAGCTGCTATTTCAGGCCTTCTGGCTTTGACATGGGAATTAGGTGGAACACAAGAAAGCCCACCATCAGGTGTCAGACACCCTTGCTTATCAGGGGCCAAAGACAAGAATCTAGATTAGAGAAACCAAAGCCATTAGCACAATCACCTTCTCCTGGTTGATGGCACAGGTATGGCTTCTTGATGATCTAAGGAAGGACATGATCCCAAGGTGACTGGGTTATTACTATGGTATACCTCTGGTGCCTACCAGATGAGATGCCCTCCAATAAGGGGCAGAAGCCACGTGTTCCCCACTCAGCCCCATGGCTGAATAGGTGAGGCAAGCAGCTGCCTGGCCAGCCTCTCATCTCTGTCCATAGCCTGGTGGAGGATGCCATCCCTATAGCTTGCCTGAAAGACCCACCATTAGACACATCCTTTTGATGGGGCCATCAGTAGGAGGTTCACCTCCTTGCTGCCTCTATTTCTCTTTAAGGAAAAAGCCAGAAACTATGGGACACAGGCATGCTGCTATGAAACACACACACACACACACACACACACACACAAGAATGCACTTTAGTGACTGGGGGGGGTCCCTCTTGAACCCAGTTTATTAGCATTCAGCAAAAGAAGTATATGTTGTTACAAACAGGAAGTTCATAAAGATATCCAGATGTCAGTGAGAATTAGGTTTGGAGAGGTCACAATCCAAGTGACTCCGTGATGTCTCAGGAATAGAGAAGGGGAAGCTAGGGCACATCTAGGGGCCATGCTCCCCTTTCTGCACTGTGAGAGGAAGACCTCTTATACCTGGGGGTGGGATTTACTGCAGTTCCTAATTTCTTCCCTCTGTCCCCCAGCCATTTTATTTAACATGAGCTAAATATACATTCCTGGTTTCTTCCCTCCCACCCCACCCCAGTATACAGCAGGGAAAATAAGCACCAATAGTAAACAGGAATAATTAAAGCCCCACCTCTCAGTAAGCCCAACCTTTATACATATACATGCCATGTGAACTTTCTTCTTTGGAGTGACTATAGGATAAAAAAGTGGGGATCAGGCCAGTAAGCCATCGCCCTGACAGTCACGATTTCCCAAAGTACCATCCATGTCTGAGCTGGAGGAGGGCAGGGGAACAGGAATTGTGGTAAGGGGAGAGATTCCCCTAAAGCAGCATGAGGGGTCAAACAGGTCCCCAATGTCTCTTCTGGGTGAATGTCCCAATCAACTGAGCTCCTCGTAAGTCCTATGCAAGGGTTTCCTCAATAAGATGGCTAATTCTTGATGCTTCAAACATCACTGCCATCTGTCTCCCCCAACTTCTTGTGGAGACAGGATGTAGTTGAAACCCTCTGCCTTCCCCAATAAGTGGAGAATATTCCTGTCCCCAAAATGTTCCTTTGGAGAAACTCAACATGACAAACAGTACAACATGGGCACTCTGGTTTCAAAACAAAAGCACAAAGCATAAAGAGTAAAAAAGAGAGAGTGAGGAAAAGACATGAGTACTTTTAGATCTACAAAGAGGAAAGGGGCAGGGTCCAAAAGGAAAAAAAAATAAAATAAAGCCATAAAACAACACGCCTGGTTCCACATGCCTGGCATTTGTCTTAGTACCTGGGCATCTTCTGTTGCCCCTATCATGGAAGGAGGTGATGAACAGTGCGATACATCAGGGCTGGGGAGAGGGGGAGAGTGAGGGCTCTGGGCAGTTGAGATGCCAGCCCTCTGCACAAGCAGCAGAAATTTTTGTGTCATCATTGTTTTGTTTAAAACTGTAAACAGCACCACTTAAAAATAAATCAGAAAAGAATGACTGATAAACATTGTTTTCCATGATTAAAAATGC
>NW_006285243.1:107615-124979 GCF_000327345.1 Myotis davidii | reverse complement strand
TATACAACTTGAATGCAACATAGACATGGGTAAACGTGAAGTCTCCCTACTAATCCCCCCATGCCTCCCTCTAGCAATTGGGTCTGGCCAAGGGCAGGTTGGGTGGTGGCATTGGCAAGGGTGGGTAAGTCGCTGGCAGCAGGATATGGGAAAACATACCCTGCATGTGAGAAGCTACCTTCCTCCTTGGTATAGCACAGAGGAGGGAGACTAGTGTTGACCAAAGCCTTTGGCCCAGGAGACTCATGAACTGGTTGGGCAGAGCAGACCCTATCTGGGCACTAAGGCAGGGCTTCCTCAAAGTGCTAAAGCACTGAGAAACTGACGGCCCTGGAGAGGCCTCCTAGGTGGCCTTGTCTATCCAGTCACTGGTCCCCAATGGACCAGTCTCTTTTGGGAATTATCACGGTCAGAGCTGTCTGGCACTAAATAAGCCTGCTGGGTAGAGAGATGAGGGCAGCCACCTTCATTCAAGTCATATCTTCCCTTGAAGTCTTATCCAAAAGCAGTATCCCAAGACCTTGCAATGCAGATATGGTGTTTGTCTGGTCAAACCTAAGTATGGACTTGACATTGACACCTATATTCAGGGCATATTTGGTGTCAGCCAACAAGCACTTGGGAAGAGGCCTGGAGCTTGGCTGGCTCTCCAGTGTCACCCTGCACTGCCATCACATGTCCCTAGCAGGTCTTTCTTCCTCTTCAACCTGCAACTGGGATTTGGTCAGGAACTACTTAGACCCAGAATGAGATTCTAGAGGAGTCTGCTTCTGCAGCGATGACCTCTAACTTCCCCACATCTTGTAGTGAGGATCCTATCCCTGGGCTGGCCAGGACAGTGAAAAAACTTGCAGGCAGCAATGTCCAAACCATAAGCTGCTACTCAGTCCTAGACCCCACTCTGTGGTATGCAAACTCCCAAAGCCCAGAAAAGTATGCCTGGGCTATGATTGTTCCCATCAGAGGCAGCACCTCTTGCTGCCCTCTTGTCACTGAGGGCAACTCTAAGCCCCTGGCTAAATGCTGAGCCCCTAGTTTTTCTCTTCCCAGATAGGCTGGTGGCCCATTGAGTTCTGGAGGCTGGTGATGGCTCTATTACCGCCTGTGACTGCCACAGTCCACATTCAGTCAAGAGCTTGAGCTGCCCTAAAGCACAAGCAGAGACAGAGGAGGCAAGTGGTGGGTTTTCCCCTATTGTAAAGGCATTTGGTGAATGTTTACTTCCTGCCAGACAGTCAGGTCAATTTCAGCCCCATCTTCCTAGGGAAACTTTGGTGAAAGTACAGGTTGGAATTTGGGCACTTCTCTGCTGGAATGCTGTGCTTGGTGTGAGGAGGGCCTTCCTCACCCTATTTCACTCTCCAGCTCCATAACTGATACATTTCTTCATGATGCAAAGTCAGCCTAGAGGGTTGGTCTGGGTCCCTTGAGTGGTAGTGTTTAATGCCATGCAAACTTATGTGATGCTTCTATGGGTACAGCTACTACCAGCCAAGCCTGATTTGTGGGGAGGGGCACTAGGCCAACCCCAATCTGAGAAATGGTGACAAAGACCAGTACAAACATATCTCCTGGCAAAGGAGCAATTTGTGCAAAGTCACCTTTGGGACTGGAAGGGGGAAGGCAATGGCATCTATTCCCAAGCCAAATTACCATCTCAGGAGCCCTGTTGACCTCTTCTCTTAACAGGCAAGGAAATGGGGAGGGGTAAGTGCAAGAACAGGAGTGGCCATGGGAGGAGCAAGGATCATAATTTGGGTCAACACATCCAGACAAAATATGTTCCATATGCTATTTCCAATAAAGAAATTTAAAAGGAACCCTCTCATATTGGTGATTGAGAGGCTGAGCCTGGTAAGATTAGCCTGTTGCAATGTCTTCCTGGCAGGACTTTTCCCCACCAGTATTTCTAAGCTAGTTTAACATTAGAATTGTGTGGATGCAGGAGAAAAGAGGGTGTCATTCATTCCATAAAAGGCTGCAACTGCCATCTAAATGAGCATCCTGAAGCTTAGCAGAGTGAGGGCAGATCACAGTCTTTCCTATCAAGAAGCCTGGTCCTTTGATGATGCTAAGGACTTAGATAATTGGAAAATGAAAATTCTTGAGTCCAGAACAACAGCCTAGATGCCTTTGTTATCCTCTTGGGAGTGCTGTCTGGAGCCTCTTTACAGCATATAAATGAATGGGTGGGCAAGGCATAAGGAACTTTTTGTGTTTTGTGGGGGAAGCAATTTTCCCTTCTAAGAAGCTGGGTTGCCTTGAGCTCTGCAAAATCTGAAATCTTCTTTCCCACTGGCTGGGACAAATGGGCCTCCATTTCCTATCCTTCCCCTGGAACCTGCAAAAACCCTAATTCCTATAGCCAAGCCTAATTAGGCTGCTTCTCTTCTCATATCTCAATTAAAATAATGTATTCTTTATGATGAAATTATGAAAATTTCCTTTGGAGGAAAAAAAAGAACCAAAATTTAAAAGCACCTGCAACTTTGGAAGTCACAAGCTTAAGAGAGGAAAAAGAAAAAAATCCTATCATTCCAGAGCTCAAAACTTACAGCAGTGTCTATAATAGAAGTCCTATTTTGTCTTCTGTTTGCAACTGGATTAATTTGATCACTCCATTAAGGGGATTGGCATTTTTTTCTTCATTCCAAGCTATAGCTGGCCAGATTTAAAGGCCCCCATCTGGTTATGATGCCAAAGTCCACAGCAGTAAGCAGTGAAATATATGCTACATGATCCTTTCTAAGGACAGGTAGCTGGGACAAATAGATTATAGTCATTTGATATAATAGTGGCAGCTATGCCAAGACAGGATGGAGTGGGGGTGGAGAGGGTCTGTACCATAATTTCACATTGCTAACAGCAAACAAGCCCCCTGTCCCCACATAGAAGGCAGTGCAAACCTGGCTTTTCATCATTCACTGGGTAGTGGGGTGGCAGGGGGCACTAAGGGTTCAGCCTCTGTCAAGGATGCATGCTATATATAAACTCACTAACTTGGCAACTGGAATAGGCACAAAATTACAGCATCCCAAACCTTACATGGGTCACAAGAAGAAACCCTGAAAGCAAAAATCGGAGCACAGCAGCAGCACCCTCCTGGGGCAGATATACTGGGCTGAATGTGGCCACAGATGGCAGAAGAGGGAAGTGGGAAAATGAAGGTGAAAACTCATAGGAGCTTTTCTTGGCCAAAAGGATTTTCAACCCCCACCCTCAAACCCCTCTGCCCAATCCCTGATCCCCATTCCCATGCTCAGGCCCCATGCGCCCACTCCAGAATTGATGATGACTGCTCAGCTAGGTTTCCATTCTGGTGGAGAGGCACAATGCTCAGCCTTCTCCTTTGACAGATCAAGGCTGGAAGCCCCATAGTGAATGGGCTGAGGATGCAGAGGTTCAGGCTGGATCCTGGGCAGCTGAGGGATGCCATGGGTAATGCCCACAGGCTTGACCTGGGGTAGAGGGCTGGAACGGAAGCCTCCAGAACTGGAGGAGTAACTGGGCTCATCAGCAGACAGAAGCTTATCTCGAGGCCTGGCCCTTACACTTTGGGAGGCCTGTGGCTGGAGCTTATAACAAGGGCCCATGGGAAGGGGTAGGTGCGAAGGCCGAGCTAGTTGAGGCCCAGATTCCCCGGCTGCCCTTGACTCTGGCCCTGATACTGACAGCAATACTGACATAGCCACAGGAGGTATGCAACAGGCTGCCTGCCTATATGGAGACTGGCTAGAAGGCCCATCCAACTGGCTGGTATTTATCCAGGCAGGGGCTGTCTCCACTGGGAGAGGACAGGGAGCCCAGGAAGGCCAGTCATAGGCCCCGGGAGGTTCAGTATAGAGGGACAAGGGACTGTCTCTGCCCCATTCTTCTTCGTCTTCTTCATCTGAATCTTCCTGTTGAGCCTGAAGCTCATCGGGGTCCATGTAGCCCTGGGCAAGGTGGGAATTGGATAGTTCCTGCTCCAGGGTCTCTGCAGTATCAAGGGAGCGACTCCTCCTGTTGAGGGCCATGGCAGCAGGTGGGGGTCGTGGGTGCATGCCAGGCAGTCCCAAGTATCGAGGGAGACTACTCACACCCCAGGGCAGACCTTGGTAGAATCGGCTGCGGTAGTTGTTAAAGGCATGTTTCTGGTAGTAGCCCAGTTCAAAAGCTTCCAAAGAGGCTGCAAGGTCCTCATCATTGTGTAATTCAGGATTCTCTTCACATTTGCCTTCCCCATCCCGTTCTACATCAGCAATGTCAAAGGTCACCATGGGGGGCAGCTCAGGGAGGTTTTGAGTAAAGGATGAGTCAGAGTCAGAGCTACAGGACATGCTGGAAAAGAGGTTCCCATTGCTGGTGAACTCCACAAGGGCTTGTGAGAAACTCACAGTGGCATTCCCTTCCTTCTCAACCTCCTCTTCCTCTGGCTCTTCAGGGGGTGAATAAGTAGGGTAGGCCCTCCTGGGAGATCCTCCAAAATTTGCTTCTTGCATGTCTGGCTCAAACATAGCATCACTCTGGAAGAGCTGCATCAGGCAGGTACTTTGATCTTTCTTGGAGCAGGTTCCCTCAAAACGCTTCTCCAGAGGACGGAAGTCCCTCCAGTCTGGCTCGCTGCTTGCAGTGGTAGGGGAAGCTGACGTGGTTCCTCGGTGTGAAGTCTGAGAAGCCCCTGATGCCCCTACCACCAGGCCCATCACTGATGGGCCTAAAGGTCTCATCTGATACTCCATAATGGGCTTCTCTTGCCGTACCTGGAGCTGTCTGACTTGGGCCTCTCGATCACGAGCCTTTCGGGCCTGGGCCTCCCTAGCACAGGCCTCTCGGGCACAAGCCTCCCTGGCATAGGATTCTCGGGCTCGGGCCACTCTCACATGAGCTTCCTGGGTATGGGCTTCTCGGGCATGAGCCTCCCTTGCATGAGTTTCTTGGGTATAGGCCTCCCTGGTGTGTGCCTCCCGGGCCTCTTGGGCTTCGAGCTGCTCCCGCCGAAGTTCCCAATACAACAACTGCTTCTGTATGGTCACTAGTCGTTCTTCTTCTGTCTCCATTGTCCCAGGTGGCCGAGAAGAAGAAAAGGGCTCAATGTTCAAGAAGGGGTCAAATATCTCAGAGCTGCGACCATGGAGGTCATAAAGGCAGTCATCCCCAGGTGGGGAGTTCTCAAGACTATCATCTGGCTCATAGAATTCATAGAGGGCATCTCCACTGTAGCTGTCTCGGGGCAGGCAATCCCTGCGGATAAGCCCCAGAGCCTCCCCTGAGTCATCCTCAAATCCAGGTGTGGTTGAATCATAATATCCCTCATCACTATTGGGGGCAGATTCTTGCTGGTCACTCTGAGGAGTCAAAAGGTCTCCAGGAGCTAGGCAAGGATAAGAGCGAACTGGGTCAAACAGCATGTAGCCCTGGTGGCCTGGTGAAATGGTGGGATGGTAGCCCAGATTCATATTGGGTCTTGGGTACATCTGAGCACTTGCCCACAGATATTCTAAGTCATCATCTTCGGCTTTGACTTCTTCTTCCTCCTCCTCTAATTCAACATCCTCTTCCTCCTCTTCTTCCTCATCATCATCATCTGGCAAGGCCATCTCCTCCCCACCTCCTTGATAGGTAACCAGGCAAGAACTTCGCTTGGTCCCATCTCGGTTGGCCCTCTGGCCTCCAGAGGCCATGCTGTCTGTCATACTGTCCATGTCCTGCTCTGCTATGATGTCACCACAACCTGTCAGTGAGTCAAAACTTTTAAGGGATGTGACATCTCCAAAGAAGAGGCTCAGTTGGTCCCCAACAGGGCCATTGAGTAGATTTATATCCCCTACCAGCACCTTCTCCCCTGTTTCTGAGCTCTGAGGCTCTTCTGGGACACTTGCTTCAGGGGCAGGCTTGGACTCCAAGAGTTCTGAGGCACAGACCCCCATGGGTTGCTCTGGATTTTTACAGGTTGTCTTCTCAGTGGCTGCTGGAGAAAGCTCTGATGCTGAATAAACTTTTGGTCCAGGGGCATCTTGGGGTTTGGAATTTTCCTTTCTTGGGTCTTGAAGGGTTTCCTCAGCATGGGACAGAAGGGCTGAGCTCACGTTCTCATGAGGCCGGGCTCTGGTTTCCTCAGGTCCCTTGGCTCCTGGCTCACTTTGCTCAGCACCGGAGACCTTATTCTTCCGGTGACGGCGAATACTGCTGAAAAAACCTTTCAGGCCTTTCTTTGGCTTGGTCACAGAGGAAACCTTCTCAACTCCAGCTTTCTCTATGGCTCCAGCCACAGACATCTTGCATTTGGAACCTGTCTCCAAAGCCCCATGGGCACTCTGAGAACTGGGAAGTTGGCAGGGTGACTCAGGCAAAGGTAAGGAGAGGCCAGTTCCTTCGCTGACAATGTCTTCTTGGCTACGGGCTGCTTCACTCAAGCCATCATGGGTCCTGCTCTTGCTAATACCCTTCTTGGAGCTGCTTTTCCCAGAACCTTTGCTCCGTCCCCCTCCAAAGAAACTAGGCAGGGTACAGATGCCCTTCTTGCCACCGAAGAGTTTCATGGCAGTTTTCTTCAGCCTCCCTGGGCCAGATGAGGGTGGCTCTGACCCTGGCCCTTCTGTTGTCTCAGCTGCCTTGTTCTTGGCTCCTTTCTCTGACCCTTGGTTCTGGGTATCCACAGAGGCTGCTGCTCCCTTCGCCTGAGTAGCTTCATCTTTTCGGGTCTCCATGGTGATGGGGACAACTCAGGTATGTTCAGCTGAAAATGCAGCCTTCTGGCTTCTGGGCACTATTATAACATCATCAGTCACGAAGCATCATAGTTGGGCCTGGAAGATATGAAAAAGGTAAAATCAGAGACACAGTATTGGTGAGCAAGCATCCAGGCAGAGTTTGTTTTCACAGGTGTCTGTGGTTTCAGACCTGAGTGGAACCAGAAAGAGAAAATGCAGGGAAAAACTTAATGCACTCCATGTGCTTGGATTGCTGCCCCAACCTCCTTTGGGCCTCAAGACAGCAAAGCCCTACAGTGAGCAACAGGCAGTCATCACCCCTACCCTCTTTCACTGAGCAGGGGAACTGCAGATGTGAGAAAGGCCCAGTGGTGCTAGTGGATGTGGGAGGAGTTATCAAAGGGAGTATGTTAGGGAGAGGCAGAAAAGGCAAGAGGTAGGTCAGCTCTGATGACATAGAATTTTTGAAAAGCATCTGGCAAAAATAGCTCATTGAGTCCTCACTGAGCTCTGCACGGTCCAGGCATCGAGTTCACATTAGCTCAGACTCTCACTGACATTTTTCCTGGGGCAGGAAAGACAAGTATACCTGAAGTTTCACCTTGTCTTCACAGGCTCCCTAAACTGCTGGCAGGACCATGCTCCATGACCGTCAGAAACCCAGAGTAAGAGCCTCACAGACTCACATTCCAGAACTGCAATCCAGGATCTGCTAAGAATGCATGGTGGCCTTGAAACAAGGAATTCTCTGGGCTTCAGTATCCTCTTCCCAAGAAGCCTAGCAATACCGCCCCCATAGTGGTTATCTGTGGGGTAGGTCTAGGTCAGATTCTATTGACTGTCCTGCTGGGAAGAGATTTTAATATGGCCCTTAGTCACTGGAACCCCAAATTCTACTTTAGAACCATGAGGCAGACTATTTCTTCTCCATTCTTCTCATTATTTTGGCCCCCATGTAGCTCCTCCATGTATAAAGGGAACTCCTTAAAGGCACAACTCCATATGAGTCATGTTCCTGGCCTGGGAATCAGGCTCTCATCAACGTGTATTTAAATAAGTAAACCTAGTGCAAGGCACAACTTTCTGGTCTAGGCTCACAATCCTCCAAATGTCCAAACTCTAGAGATGGAATAAAAAGAAGGGGAAAAACCTACCATCTACCTGTAGCTACAACACATGTTGCCCCTCCAGGACTGATGTATTCACTCCAGTCACTACAGCTGGCCAGTGGCTGGATCAGTGAGCAGTTTTCTAAAACCCAGTAACCCTTCCCTGAAAAGTCCCTCACCACTATGTCCCTCCTCTGTAAGTAGCCGTTAGCAGACAGGGAGCCAGGATAAGGGAAGAGAGGCAGAACAGCTGCTGGGAGGCAGAGAGAGAGGTAAGCACCACTTGAACTAGAAGCAGCTGTCTAGCACATCATCCCTGTGATTGGTTGCTACCATAATAAGAGTCATGCATTCACCTCCAGTGGGAGACAGTGGACCAGCACTGGGGGTGGAGAGAGCCTCTGACCTCATTAGAGGACCCCTCCTGGAGCCTTGATCCTGTTTGGCAAACACTAATTTTGTACCTTGAGCCTTGCTTGGCTTGATTTGAATCATCAGTGTGATCAGGCTTCCATTAGGGGCACTCTGCAGAACTGAATACTAAACTTGGAGCAAGATAATGTCTGGCTATGCAGAAAGTAAAAGAGAAAAAAATTCATCTGATACCCTCTCTGCAGAAATTTTTATTGCCATCTGCTCAGGTTAGGGTATTTTTCCTGTGTGACATATTTTTACGTGACATTGTTCCAGTTTAATCCTGCAACTGAAAGCCCCAGTACATAGTGCAGCCCCCATCCTGCAATACATAATCATACATACACACACAATGACCCAAGAGACCTGACCCCAGGGTCTGATGGGTGTAGGGGCCCTATAATATATTTGACTCCCCTACTTTCCAAAGCAAAACCATCTGTTTTTACTTCAGCCCTGAAATTACTGTCATTATGGTGTGGGCATGAGAGATGGGGTGGCAATAGTGCAGTTGTTTGTGAAACTGTATTCCCCTTTGTGGAATTCATGAAACAAACCTCTACTAACATTTGGTAAGTGATAGACATTGAGCACAGTAATGCAAGGCGAGACAAGAAGGGGGAACCCCTAGCCCTTGCTTTTGGGAAATTCCTATGCAAACTGGTAGAGAAATCTATATGTAACAATCTGAAAGCACAGCATGATACAGGCCTTAAGGAAAAGCCTCTATTATTTCTTAAGCTTTGGTGGAAGGTTATAATTCTTCATACCTTGTTATCATATCCCAGGATAAATTTGAAAGGCAAAAAGACAGACCTTGGGCTCAGAAAAGCTACACTGAAGAGAAGACATTCAATCTGAGTAGAAATGGCAGTGATTTAGGGGGAGATATGGGTGAGACTAGTAAGTTTGAATTGGCATCAAGGAAGACCACAGGCCAAGTGAAAAACAGTATGGGCCTAGATTTCCTTGTGAATCAAAGGCTGAATTGTCCTGCTGGGTTTAGGGCCATGGGGCAGTCCCTTTGACCTTCTGCTGCCCTTATTGCTGTGCTCCATTGGGGTAGAGGCCAGCCCACTGTTCTCTATATTGTACTCTTCCCTGCCTCAGGCATCTGTAGTATGTTTTGAAAGTAACCATGGGCCACAGACTGGTGTCCAGGCAATGCTAGGGGATCCTGAATAGGCCAAGGCAACCTCTGAGAAGTGGAGATCAAACCAGCTCTCCTATCTACCCCCCCTCATCTACCCAGTCCACTGCAGTGGTGTGGGGGTTAAATGGGATAATGGACACCAAAAGCACTTTGTAAACTGTAAAGTACAGTGCAAATGAGAAAGACTGGCATTTCTGTTATTATTACCACCTTCCTGGTCAGGGCCCAGTTACTTAGGAAGTAGCAGACCATGTGTAATAGGCCACTCCTTTGGGAGTGTCATTTACTGAAGGGAGCCTGAGGGACCACCTGTCTTGGCCCTCACTGAGGAGGAGCCAGGTGTGAGGGGATTTTAAAGACGTGTCTGGATTTATACAAAGTCCTCTCCTAAGGGCAGTTTTAAAAACCTTGTGATTGTGTAGTGGGAATGAGTGAACTAGGCAGGATTGTGTCCTGGGACTGAGATTACCACCCTCTAGCTTCAGGCCTTCTTCCTAAGAGGCCCAAGGTTGTCTTTGCTGGCAAGAGTCAGCCTTGAAATTGTGCTATCTCTCATTTCCCTGCCTAGTTCTTCTCAAGGCCATGTACTCCCCATAGCCACTCACAATGTCTCTGTCTGCTTTCCTCCAAGACAGTAAGACAGTAGGTGGCAGTAATGACTCATAGCTGGTAGCCTCCTAACCCAGCCCCACCTATCCCCTTTGGCTCCTTGCTACTTTCCTTGCTACCCCTCCAGGTCCTAATGCTGTCCCTCAATGGGCTATGCTGTCTTTACTTAGGGCCATAGAGTTCAATGTCCAGGGGAGTGAAGTGGGGCAGAAAGTAACAGGGACAGCAAGAGACAGATTTTGCAGATTCCCCAGGCTGGGACTGACTCCCATCTTGGTTCCTGCCAAGAAAGTGGTCCTGCCAAACACAGGGCCTGTAACGCTTAGGTTTTTCAACCTGTGTGGCTGTGTAATTTCAGGTAGACTGTTGGGTTAAGGGAACCCTCTACGGCTAGCTTGTGGCCCCAGACAAGAGCTATTTGCTGCAGCTGCTGCTGTCATGGCAGGGAGTGGGCTGTGCCCATCCCTGCTCCCAGGGCCAGCTTCAGTCCATTCTAGGACCAGTGGAAGGCTGGCTACTTGCACAGAGCTTCTTCCTTCCCCCTCCTCTCAAAACACAGGCAGGGCACCAACCACAAATCTGCCTCAGGGACCCTTCTTGGTGAGGAGGAAATAGCTGCAGCCTGAGCCTTGCACTTTCCAGCCCAGCTTCCTGAGGCCAGCTCAGCCAACTTAGAGAAGGCTGGGTTCATGGAAGAAATATGTGGATTTATGCAGTAGCTCCAGAGGCATGGCCTCAATAAGCTACCATTCCTCAAAACTCCTCCAAGCAGTTTTCCTGGGGGCAAGCCCACACTGGGCCCACCCTATCATTGTGCATGGAGATGGGCTGAGGAAGGAATGGAGAGGAATGAGGAAGGAATGGAGCCCCGCCACTGCCCTCAACCCCAGAAACTCAGCCAGTTCTGCACTGTAATCAGTTATGCCCGTCCTGGGAGAAATCAGCAGGTTCTTTTAGTTTCCTCAACTGAAAAATGAAGCTATTGAGATGTCTACCTCTTAAAGCTATTGTAAAGAACAAAACCAATGTACATTAAGTATCAAATACAATGCATTATATAGCAGAGGTTAAAAAACATAGCAATGAATTTTTTTTAAATATTTATTCAAATTATAGTTGGACAAATTGTAGCATCAAAACTACCACAGGCAGGGTTGAGTAGGGTGCTTCCCAAGGCTCTGTGGATAAGTCACCAAACCACCTTGGACCTCAGTTTCCCCAAACGGTAAATGAGGGCAACCTTACAGGAGGCTTTAGTTTCTCTTTTAGCTGAACTTTAATATTCAGGGAACAAACCAGCTACTGGCTACCAACTCTGGGTTATCTGGGAATTTGACTAGCCCAGGCCAGAAAGGTCAACAATTCAAACTCAGCTAAAGTACCAATATCAAAGGAAATGCAAATTAACAGATATCCTGCACCCAACTCAGGGTACTTACCAGTTTGTAAAGTGCTCCCCACTCCCTCACCCACTATTTGCCGTTCTCAGAAATTCCCCTGATGGGGTATGGTAACTCCTTGTCACAGAGAAGGAAACTGCCTAGGCTTGGAAAAAGATTTGCCTAAGGTCATACAGTGGGATAGTGACAGGGCCACACCAGCTCCCAGGCCCCGTGAGTTCCATTCATGACATTCTGTGCTGGCCCCCAATCAAATAAGAAAGACTGAGAGCAGGGATTGTGCAGGAGCACGTCACACAAGAGCCATCATCTCCTCCTCCCCTCTTATTCCTGTCCCAGCCCAGCTGAACCTTTTCTCAGAAACATTTCCAGTTGTCACTGGTTGCCACTGTTTTGGCCCCATCTAGCACATTCCAAAAAGCCTGCTGACCAGAATCCAAGGGCTGCCAACCCAACCAGTGGCTGCTCTCCTCATCAGCAACTCCCCCACCCCAACCCTCACTACCAAACCATGACACATGTTCCTTTACTCCGTTTCCCTTGAGAAATAAGCTTGAGGGACCAAAACAAAGGTTCAAACAGAAACCTGCCAACTGGGATAAACATGCAGAATATGAGCTATTGTTTAAAGAAAATGACCTATGAAAATATATGAAACTTAATCACCCATTTCTAAAGTCCACAGACAAGGTCCACTCTCAAAGCATTGCTAAAGGCCTGAAGGAAGGACTGCCTAGCTTGGCACCTTCTGGCAAAGCTGTAAAGGCTGCTGGCAGAGCCCCACCTAAGCTATCCCTGCAATAACCCCTCCACTAATTTTCAGCCTTTCTGTTGAGGGGCACCTCCTCTCAAGAAGGCATCCCACCAACTCTAGAGGCAGCACAGGCATCTACTGGACCTCTCTCCCCTGCTCCTACTCATCCACCATCAATCAGTCTCTCAACTGAGTTATTAACATACTCACCCTTGGGTAATTCATTCTGAAAAGCCTCAGTCTGTCCAGTCATCTCTTTGGGACGGACCCTCCTTTATCTTGTACTCACTACATCTAGCACAGAACAGGAGCTCAAACAACACTGGTTCAGAAGAATTCCAATGCAGCCAAAGTTTGTTAGCCCAGAACTAAAATGCCAGCTTTACCCCTTACAGCCTGTGAGGTTTGAGAAAATGGTCTAACCTCTCTGAGACTCAAATGCCTTATCTATAAAATGAAGAAAATGCTACCTATTGTGCAGCGCTGTGGTAAAGATTCAAGATGATAAATGTAAAGGGTAACTGGCTGACTACCTACTGAGCAGATGTTCAATAAAAGACCCTGGTGATGGAGCTTCTTGTAGCCACTTTTGGACTCTAGCTCCTCAGCTGCTACACCAAATCCTCTAAAGATGACACAAGCCTTTTAGCTGGCCTCCCTCTGGTCACAATGCATGCCACAAAGTTGAATTCCTACCCCTTGCCTCCCCCCTTCCATCTCATCCATCCTGCACACCCTTGCCAGATTCAGTTTCTTATAACCCTGATTTTAGCACATCACCCTGCTACTTACCAAATTATTTCACATTGCCTACAAAATTTGGGCCAAACCCCTTTGCCTGACCTTCAGGATTTCCTCTCCCTGCAGCCTCCTCCAGGTTTCCTAGCCTTTCTCCTCTGCCCCTTAGGCCCAGCCCCCAATACACAGGGGCTTATTCATTCTGGGAGATATGGTCACCCCAATATCACCTCTCCCAAGAAATGGGCCTTCCTAGTGTGTCTTCTTGGTGCCCCAACTTTCTCCTCAAGCTGCTGAGGTTCCCTGCCCAGCTTGCCTGGAACAACAGGAACTCATAGGGAGACCTACTTGCCACTCCCCTCTCAGGCTCCCAAATCTCCTTAGAGAGGAATGTATCTGAGATGGATGCCTTGCCTGCAGAGTAAGGCTTCCACTACATTAGTACTAACACAGCAATAAGACTGGAGACTGGAAATAGGCACCAACCACCCCCAGCCCCATCCCAATTCAGATGAAAAACAAGAGAGCAATTAACCTTAGGCAAACAGATGTGATGAGGCAGCCAAAGGAAGCCTGCAGAGGAGAAAATAGGTCAAGTGAACAATGGAGACCCCTGACTTTCCTATGTATCCACTCCCATGCGCAAACCATAAACTATGTGAGAGGCCAGTTAAGGTAACTGAAGTTTGACAGGGGACCAGGATCAGTGTGCTTTGAGGAAGAAGCCTTGAATTAGGGGACAGTAGCTTTGTGCTTCTGTGTAAATTGGGCAAATATCTTCTTTGTTCTGGGCCTCAGTTTCCCCATCTAGAAACGGGAGATTGGGCCAGGTGTTCACTTGCCCCAGGTTTAGTGAGAAGCTGGGGGAAGGGTAGTTCTGTGCCCACGTTTATAGCACCTGCTGAGTGGGGCTTGATGGGGGCATGTGATTTTGGTGGTCTTAAGCTTCTCTGGGAGGCCTGGATCCCTGGCTCGTTGAGCCCAGTCCACCACTTCAAGACCAAGATGCACTGTGGCCCAGCTTTACTTCTCACACCTGTACTCCACAACTCTACCCAACATAATACTCTTTCAAAATTCACTAGGCCTGTCCTGTGAATATTTTATGTTTGTCCAGAGAGGAGAGGTACCACAACAGGTACAGTCCAGCCATCTTCTCCTCCCCACCCCTGAGAAAAGCTGCAGCCCTAATAGGGCAGGCTGAGAAGTGCTGGCTGCAGAAGGGGGCTTAGTATCTGCTTGAAAGCCACAGGGGGGAAACCTGCAGGAGATGAAAGCAATGAAAGCTCTACAACAAGAAATGCAGATCAAAGGGTCACAAAGGCCCCTGCAACACTATCATGCCTGCCTCTTACTCTACCAAGATTCCTTGAGCCATTTTCACCATTGCCCATATTATCCTCTAATACCAAAAGGGGAGGTTCAGGGGAGCAATGCACCCTCATTCAGCTGGCACCTGCATTTCTGCAGTGGTCCTGGTTTCCCTCCCTGCCTTGCCAGGGATACACTTACACATACACGGGTTTGAAAAATAAGACCAAGAAAAGGAGATGAAAGGCTCTGTGATTATTTATTCAGAGAACCAAAGTTGGAGGTTGGAGAAATGGTTTAACACACATGAAACCTCCAATGGATTGTTAAGCAGAAGAGCAATGGTGCCAGATGCCCTCAACTCCACCCCCAACACACACACACACACACACACACACACACACACACACACACACCACAATTTAAGTATAGCATGAGAGGCTCAGATTAGCTCTGAGAACTTCCTGGCAGCAACATGGGTAAGGTGATACAGGAAGGCAATGAAATACCACCTCTGGGAGTTTTACCTTTATCACCTATCTTAACTGCCTGGACAAGATTCGAAGCAGGGAAACTTATGGAATAACACTGGGAATGCCTTCTTCTAGCCTCAAGTAGCCTATTTGTACGTGAGGGGGCTGGAAGCCTCTTCTTCCTTTTTGGTTTTGTAAGCAAGCCAGTGACCTGCCAGGCTTCTACTATTCTCCTCCTTCCCTTATTCCCCTGGAGCAGCCAGCTGAGCAGGGCTGTTCCCTCCTCTACTCCCCCACCACACACACACACACACACACACACACACACACACACACACACACACACACTTTCTAAGAGTGTACATGTAATAGTTCTTAAGGAATTTTTCACACCTCCACTATGCTAGAAGAGAATCATTGGACTGGCAATATCTTCCAACTACTTCCCTCCCTTCTGAAAGTTTTAACCCCTTTGACAGGCTGCAGACAAAGATCAAGAAGCACAAAAGAGTCATGTTAGGGGAGGAGGGGCTCCCAGATGGGGCCCTCAAGCTAACCAACACCCCTTCACTCTTGAGGAATGGCTGAGGTGAGGTGAGGTGAGGTGAGGTGAGGTGAGGTGTTGGTTAACCCCTTCCCCAACAATTTTTTTGTTAAAAACGTTTCTTTTTCAGACTAATTTTTTTATTTTGGTTCTATATAGTATTTTTGATGCTGGTTATGAAAACAGTTTGTAACTCGTCTTCCTATAAACCATATTTTTTTTACCATATTTTCTTAGTATACTCGTCGACGACTGAAAAAGAACATTTTGTGAAAACGTGTATACACGTTTCTGCCGGGGAAGGAGTTAATGAGGTGTGTTTTGAACGGAGGCCATTGGACACAGTGGAAATAGCCACTGCACAGGAAGCAGAAGCCTATCCCCCTATTACTAAACGCTGTGTGACCTTAAGCAAGTCCCATTTACTTTCCAGGGCTCAGGATTCCCATATGTAAGCACATAAGTCCAAACTGGTACTCCATGAAGGCCTGTATAGTTGGAAGGAAGGAGATCAGCAGAGGCCTGAGGGACACTTAGACTCCACCCCATTGGTATGTAGGCTCCAGGCTCTCTCGTTCCCCCTCCCCAACCCCGACAAGGCAGAAGGGAGACTGATATGGTACAACTTCCCTCTAGAGATAGCCAACCCGCCCAGTTCTACTTCCAGATCCAAAGGTGGCCTCTTACCTGCCCAACATATGACATGCTTCTAATCTTTGTCTAAGACTCCACACTAAAACCCCAATTTATTATGGCATATTTACACACACACACACACACACACACACCAAAACCTCCTAATTCCCCATTCTTTGATGGTCCCTTTCCCCATGATCAGATCCCCATTCAATACCCTGGCATCTGGGAACCCCCACCACCAGGCACCAAATATCTTAGAGTCATACAATCTCAGTCAGAAAATACCCAGTCATCTCACTTGGCCTGCTTGCCAGCAACACCCCTCCTATTCCTAATTTTGCTTATACCATTACTCTTTACCTTGCCAGACCCCTCTACTTTCTGGAAGCTTCCTGGGATAATCCTCCTGCATATAAAGATCTCCTATCTCGCCATGTTTTGCTTCTAAACTCATGAGCCAGCATCCGAAAGTATGTGTGGTCTGGGGTCTGGACAGTCCAGATCCTGTGCTTGCTGTTGAAGAGATATATCATGATTTTTCTTCTTATAGTTTCAACCCATACCCCTTCTCTATCCTCATTAGGCATATTCAACAAATACCTGAGCCTTGAGTATCATTTCTCTAATCATTTTCATATGGGTCAGGACAAGTGCAAGTTGGAGTGGTAAAGGTCTTCTTGAAAGCTCTACAAAGAAAGCAAGTCCTTCTGGAGCATTTCTTAACTTCTTTGCATTGCTAAGCTTTGATGGGGTTGTGGCAGAGTTCCAGGTTGCATTTACCCCTCTGAGGGGTTATGAGAGAACTCAAGACATCCATGTTATCAGAGACAAAGTAGAGGCAGGGAAACTAAATTATAGTTTGCCTACTATTATAATTTAAGCCCCGAAATGCCCAAGGGACTCAGGCAGCTTGGAAGAGAAGTCATCATGAGTTGCAAGAGACAGGCAAGAAAGGCATTGAGAAGGCCCCAGAGCTAGAGCCAGAGAGGAAAGAGAACTTGGACATGTAGGGTGAGTGAGTTTGGGTATGGGGAAGAGAGTTAAATAGGTTGCATATGTTAGGTGGTTGTTGGTTGGAGGCAGGGCTGAGGGCTGGCCCAGCCCTGGGCTGAAGATGCCCAACTGCAAGTGAGGGGGTTTGTGTTGACACTGGTCAAGGTGGGAGGAGATGAGAGTAGTATGGTACCTGCATTACTTCCAGGTGTCAGAAAAGTCCCCAGCTGGCCTTCCTCCCAAATGAGGGATTTACTGGGTCTCATTGTCTCCTCTCAAATGGTTCTCCACCCTCAGAGGTTGGTCAAAGGTCCATAAAGAGCCTGCTAAGCTCCTGGATTGCTCCCTCTCTCCTGCTTCTCAGGAAGGCCTAGAGTCCATTGCCAGAGGCACACCACCTGCAATGACTGGGCAGTGGAAGAATGAGGGAAAGTGCACTGAGGGTGTGGGCTCTGCTGGAATCACCAGGTTTGGGGTGGGGATTCCAAAAGCTCAGGACCTTCCACCCACCCATACCCACCCAGATGCGGCAGGC
>NW_006285243.1:106342-107362 GCF_000327345.1 Myotis davidii | reverse complement strand
TTTTTTTTTTTTTTTTTTGGTGCAGGACAAGATTTACCTTAACCCTGCAGCCCAGGCCAAGAAGAGCCTGGCCAAAAGGAGGCCAGCTCTGCGTAGCCAGTACAGATGCCAACTGGGGAGCCTGGACTGTGGCTGCATGGCAGGCATAGTCCCTCCCTCATGGCCAGGGAGCCTAGGCAAAGTCGGTGGTTACCAATGTCAGAAATGTCTGCAGCAGACAATGACAGTGGCCAGGCAGGCTGAGTATTTTAAGTAACTGTGAAGTTGGAAGGTTTGGCTGCTTCTCTAGATCTCTCACAATACTCAGACAGTGTTTTCCCTACTACAGTAATTGCTTGCTCCGCCTCTGACACAGAAACCCCCTCCTGGCATCGTGCTTATCGTTATTTTTGAACAGGGGAGGCTGGAGAGAAAAAAACGAGGCCAGTGCCTACTCCCCCAACCCCCAAGTCCCCAGGGGAGAGGAGGCTCCGCGAGGGAGGAGACCAAAGGGCCTTGCAGTTCTAACCCAAGGACTACCTTGAGCTGCAGCTCTATTCCGCGGTCCAGGGAGAGCCTGATCGCCAGTCTGCTGTTCCGCCTGTCCCCAGGGGCGGGCGCCAGATGTGCCTAAGAGGCCCAAGAGCAGGGGGCACAGCTGGTTAGGGTCGCGAGGCTGAGCTTCTCAAGGGAAGTGGGCAGCTTACAGACCAAACTGAGCTCCCCCAGAGAGGATGCAAACAGTGTAGATACCCCAATCGGACCTAGGCCAGCGAGTCTGCTTGGTCCACAGAGGGAAGAGGGAGGAGATGCGCAGAGAAGGGGAGGGGAGGGGCAGCAGTCGGCTGCTGGAATGAGCGATACCCACGTAACCCAGCTGTTCCACCTAATGTGCTGCAACAAAGCTGCAGAGCTCCGGGCCTACAAAAGCACCTCTGGGGGTGCTGGCTGGCGACTATCCTCCAGGGACTTGCAAGGCAGCACGTGCGGGCCTCCTCCCCGCCTCCCAGAGTGCCTGGAGGCAGGGCCGAGGCTAGCCCG
>NW_006285243.1:98680-105996 GCF_000327345.1 Myotis davidii | reverse complement strand
TTGTTTGCTGCGCCGCCCTGGCCCAGGCTGTATCCTCGGCTGCCGTGGTTGAGAGAGCAGCCACCGCTGCTTCTGCCGCCGCTGTGGCTCCAGTCACCTCCTGCACTGGCTCCCCTTCCCCAGACTCAGGGCAGCTCTCCATGCCCCCCTTCCCCCCAACTCCACAGCCACAGGGTGGGGCGTCCGCGCCCTGATTGGCAGGCGTGTGGTCCAATGGCCAATGTGGGAAGGCGTTCCTTGACCCGCCCACTGTTTTCCTCCCTACCTTTCTCTTTAAATGCAAATAAGCCTGAGCTTGGTGTTGGCTGGGGACTAGGAGAGTGCAGAACCCCTCGCTGGGACTCCTCACTCCCGCCCCCAAGCCAGGCTAGTGGCTGCTTGGGGACTCCCCGAGCTCCTGGTGCCGGTTCAGCCCCCAAAGGGCTCGCTGGAGCCCTGGAGCTCAGTTTCGGTTTTGTATGAGTCTCATTTCCGTGGTCGCAGTGCAATCCTTCTGTGGCGCCCTGGCTGCCAGCAGGCAATTTATTCCAAACCAAGAGACAGGCGGAGAGAGGCGGGTCGAGTGGCTGGGGAGAGCTTGGGGGAACTGCAGAGCCCTTTGGAACCTCGCCAGGCCCCAACCTTAAGGCGTGGAGAAGGCCCCGCAGCCCAGGCTTCCAGGCCGCTGAGAGGAGGGACTCACCTGCCAGGAAAGCCAAATGCAGTGCCCGCGCCCCAGCTTCATCCGCCTCTTCGGCACACCAGGGCCTTTAGGGACCATCTAGGCCAACTTCCTCCGGTTTACAAAGGGCCTGCTGCTGCCCAAAGTTGGAGAGGTGCATTCCCAAGGTCACCCAACACAACAGCGACAGGGCAGACTTGGAATTCAGAACTCCGGGCCCCTGCTGTCCAGGGCTGCTTTCACTTTTCTTCTCTGGAGAGATCTGTTTTCACAATTTGACCCTCACCTAAATTTCCCACCTTTCACAGAACTAGAAGGGATTCTCAAGGTCTACAGAGGCCCCCCTCAACCTTTTAATGGTAAGCCAGGCTTTGTACAGTTTCCTGTCCCTGGAAAGTCTATATATTGAAAACAAAAAAATCTTGTCTGAGCCCAGACTGGAGGTCTCAAGGCTGAGGGCGGACTGAGGAGGCCTGTGGATGTGGCAGGAAGCCAGCCTGAGCTTGGGTCTCTAACCAGTTTGAGGGCTTTATGTGGCATTAGTGCCTACCAGGGCCAGGTGAGCTGAGGCAACAAAGAATCCAGTTCTACTACTAGTTCAAGAATATCCAGAAAGCCCAGCCCTAAAACTCTGTGAATGTCTTAAAACAGACGTTATAAACTTATGAACAATAATAGATACAGAAGCAGAGCTGCCTCAAACAGATTGTCAAACTGCAGCGGGAAGGCCAGGGAGGGTTTGGGGCAGGAGGGAGGGGGGTAAGAGATCAACGGAAGGACTTGTATGCATGCATTTAAGCATAACCAATGGACATAAGACACTGTGGGGTAGGGGAGGCCAGGGGATTGTCAAGGGCGGGAAAAAAAAGGACACATATGTAATACCCTTTGTAATACTTTAAGCAATAAAACAAAACAAAAAAAAACAACAGACGTTGGGGAGGACATGCAGGGGGATTAGATGGTCTGCCATTTTTACATTGTAGGAGGAGTGTTCTCTGCTGCTCTACTGGGTCCTTTCTGCTTTGAAAAGATCTGGCTGCTAGACTGGGAAGAGGAAGACTGCTATCTCTGCATATGTGGTGCTCAGGAACTGACATTGCTGCTAGAGCTGGGATCTGGCTACAGCTCTGCCTCAGACTTTAAGTATGACCTTGGCCAGTCTATTTTCCTCTCTGCACCAGTCCATCACTCCATCTCCACAAGAAGAGGGTAAAGACTTGTCAAGCTCCTGACAGTTCAACTCAATTCTTTCTATAATTTCCATAATGTTCTATGACCTTCATGACATGCTTTACATCTCTAACAAAAATCAGCAATTTGAACATCAAACCTTCTAGTCCCAAGTCTAAAGGAATGACAGGGAGGAGGGAGCTGCCACTGGATGGCTCATTGTGGGACTTTTTTTGGCAAATACCTTCTCCTTCCTAGCCTGAGTTTCCCCAGATGATTGGCTAGACAATATTATTTCCCTGGAGCTGTGGTTCCTTGCTTTACAAAGTCCTGATTCTCAATTGTTGAACTTGATTTGGCGGTGTCCTTTTTCCAGTGTCTCTTTTATAGGCTTCCTCACTGCCTTGTGCCTCTGGTTGTTTTCCACCTGTTCATAATTCACCCAGAACCTTGATTCACTGAAATAAGCCAAAGATTACAATTTGGAGAAGATAGTTTCCAAATCTTAAGCCCAGGGAAACAGGTCCAGGATAGTGTCAGGGAGAGAGGTGTGCTAGTCAAGTGGTGGGCTTGAAATAATCCTGAGGTGAGGGGGCACTGTTGCACTGCTCTTGTCACAGGGGCTAGTCCTCTATGTCCTCTGCTCAGCTGCCAAACATTCTGCCACACCAGTCAGCTTTGGGAGTGACAGATATTAAACATTGGGTTGGGCCTAAAAGAAATTGGCTTCAGAAAAAAAGAGAGTAGTCTTTGACATGCTAAAGTGGTCTCCCAACTGGTCCTGATATTTCTAAGTCTTGGGAGAAGATTATGTATGTCCACATTGTTGTGGAATTGGCATGAAAGAAGAAGCAATTGAGCACTCAGGTATCAGGAAAGAGGCCTTTAATCAAAGCAGCACTGCTGGCTCAGGGGACTCAAAGATCCAAAGCCTGAATGGCTAATACAATAAGATTGCTCCCTATATATTCCCCCTAATTACTGGGCTTCTGTGGTGGGTTTTCACAGCTCCTCCTGAGTCAGTTAGAATGGGGAAATTAGATTGTATCTAAATGCCTAACCTGGATGGCACCAATAACCTCCCTCTAGCTAAGCTGTTACATCCTTGGTTTATGGCCCTTATAAATTGGGAGTATTTAGGTAAATAGGTCTTGCAAGACCAGGTAATTAAGGAAGGGGCAGTGACTTGATTATAGGCTAACAAGAATGTGCAGTAGGATACTGATTAACTAGGTACAGAGTCAGGCTGCTAGCCCCCTACATTCTTTCACAACATAAAGGGGGACAGGATGTGGGAGGAGGCACAGCTCCTTGTTTGTATGGCCCACTCCTCCCCAGGGGCAATAGGAAGAAAAACCAACTATGGGCATAAAATTGTACCTCTAAATGCCTTCTTGAAGAGGGAGCCCTACAAGCCCCCATTCCACATTCTGACTGACACCTGATCAACTTCTTTGGTCACTGTTGGTGGGGAACAAGAATATTTTCTTAAGTTTTTTTCACCTACAAAATGAAGATGATCCTTCTGCTGCCCAGCATCTTGTGACTGCACTAAAAAGCCCATGAGAACATACATGCAGGCTATCTGGAGGCAACTTCATAAACTCAAATAGACAGACTGATCCATATGACTACAATTCTCATTTCTTTCTTCATCAAAGATTCTATGGGCACCTCCTCTTTGCCAGGCCTGGTGATAGGCATTGGGAAGAGGGGATACAGTGGTAGCACCCTAGGAGAAGGGGGTGCTCTGAGGATGGAGTTGTGAAATGAACTGTAAACCAGACTAGAGATCTGACAAAGGTGATCTAGACCATTGTAGATTAAGTGATTCCTTCTCCCCCGTTGGGGACAGGCATCAGACAAAAGTTCCTTGGAGGATGGCCTTGGTGATTATGTCAAGTCAAAGAAATAGGGGAAGTATTCCTGCTCAATCCAAAGCCCATCAGTGTGAGAGGGTATGGCAGTTTGGCAAGACCTAGGATTCTGGACCCTTGGGGCTGAGTATTTGTATAGGGAGAGAGGAAGAGTTGGAAATAATGGTAAAAAGATAGGCCTGGGCCAAAGGGTAAAAGACAATGACTGTCCAGCTAAATTGAGGCTCAGCTAGCTGTTTGTCTTTCCCACGAAAGCAAGCAGTATAGTGTAGTGGCTCTGTTATCAGACTGCCTGGGCTGTGATGCTGGCCCCACCACTTAGGAACGGTGTGAAGTGGGCAGGTTATTTCACGTCTCTCAGTTCCATTTTCTCTTCTGAACAATAGGATAAGTAATAGTATCTATGTCACGGAGTTGTGATGAGAATAAAATGAATATTACATGTGAGTGTTTAGCACAGAGCCTGATACATATGAAGCTTTCAATAAATGTTAGCTGCTGCTGCTGTTATTGTTGTTGGTCTGCTTATGATCCAATGTACAGATATTCAAAGTTATAGAACTCATAATATGACTTTGAAACCACCTTTTGATATAAACACACATGAGCCTGTGGTTCCTTATACACAGACTCCTTTTGATTGTGCAGAGCTAGACTGTTTCTTAGGGGAGAGCATCTTTATCCATCTTTGTAACCTCAGCATCCAACAGAGGGTTTAGCACAAACTAAGTTATAAGTTTGTGTTTGCTGAACATAGTAAAACAGCGCATCTTCAGGTCTAATGTCATGCTTAGTTTCCAGCATCTACCAGTGAAGTGTGATGTTGCTACTGTTTGAGCTCCTCCTCTATGCCAGGCCCTGTGTTTGGTGCCACACACATAATGGTGAACTAGACACAGCTTCTGGCTTAAGAGCAGTCAGTGTGGTGGAGGAGGCACAGAACCCATCAGACCAATGCCCTGCAGTTTCCAACTTGGGCAAGGCACCGAAGAGTGTGGCCATCCACTGAACTGAGGAATATAGGAACAGGATTAGGAAAACAATGATTAGAACATTCTGAGTTTCACTTGTCTGATATCCCACCTCTAGACCTTTGCACTTGCTGTGCTTTCTACCTACAATGTTTTTCCACTGAATACTGACATAGTTTGTGCCTCATTTCCTTCAGATGTCTACTCAAATGTCATTTTATTTTACTGAGACTATCCCTTGTAATATAAAATTATTTTACTGAGACACTTGTAATATAAAATAACAGTCCCCATTCCTACCGCCTTCACTTTCCAGTCCCTTAATAGTCTTTTTTCTTATATCTAGCATTTACCAACTTCTGGTAAATTATTTTTATTGTTGTTTATTTATTTATTGTTATTTTAATTGCCTATTTCCCATCATGATAATGAAAGCTCATGAAGGCTAACAGACAATGAACAAAATACATAAATAAAATATACTAGTATAGCGTATCAGATGGTAATAGGTGGTATGGAGAAAAATAGAGCAGAAAAAGGATACAGGGAGTGTTGGTCAGAGGGTGCTATTTTAAACAGGGTAGTTGGAATAGGCCTCACTGAAATATCTGAGGGAAGTGAAGGAGTAAACAATGAAAGTATCTGGAGAAACAGCATTCCAAGCAAGTGCAAAAACCCTGAGGTGAGAACATGCTAGAATGTTAGAGGAATAACAAGGCAGCTGGTACAGCTGGAGGAGAATGAGTGTGAGGGAAAGTGGTAGGAGAGGGGATCAGAGAGGACATGGGAGGCAGATAGTGTATGGCTTTGAGAGTCATTTTAAAGACTTTAGACTTTGTATGATTTTGAGCTTAGGACTGGCATGCTCTTAGTGAAATGTCTAGGGGGCTATAGCAACAAGGGAAGAAGAAATGGGACCAGGAAGGAAGTTACTATAGTTATCCATGTGAGAGATAATGGTGGCACAGACCAGGGTGGAGGCAATGGAGGTAGCAATAAGTGGTTGAATTGTGGATGTATTTGGAAGATAGAATTGATTAGTTGTTGGTGACACCAGGAGCCCACAAAAGCCCTAAGAGGGAGGGATTGCCAAAGTGAGACCTGAGCCAGGAGAGCTGGCTCTCCCAGAAGCCATGGGAGACACATTTTTTTATGAAAGATGGCATTATCAAGATGTATGTGAAAGATACTGCCCATAAGTCCAACAACATAGAAAAGATGCCATTGGATGTAGATCTGGAAGTCACTGGTGATGTGGGCAAGGCCAATAGGATCAGAGTTTAGGGCAGGGGTGGGCAAACTTTTTGACTCGAGGGCCACAATGGGTTCTTAAACTGGACCGGAGGGCCGGAACAAAAGCATGGATGGAGTGTTTGTGTGAACTAATATAAATTCAAAGTAAACATCATTACATAAAAGGGTACGGTCTTTTTTTTCAATAGTTTTATTCATTTAAAACGGGCCGGATCCGGCCCGCGGGCCATAATTTGCCCACGGCTGGTTTAGGGTGTATACCAGACTATAATAGGGTGTCAAGAGAATGGTCTGTGATAAAAGAGAGAATATATGCAGCCTGTGAGTTTGCTTATATGCTGATGGGGAAAATCAATCAAGTTTAAGATATAGGAGGCAATGTAACTGCTGGGTGGGAGGCCCTGGATAGGTGTTGGGGATGGAATCCAGAGCCCCTAGAGTTGAGAGGAAGGATCAAGACAAGAGTGAAGGATGGGTGGATACACTAAAGTTTGTTGTTATGGGAAATTAAAGATGTCATATCTGAAGACCTCTACCTGCTCTGGGAGGTCAGAAGCAAAGTCCCCAAAGTGAGAGGCAAAGCAGTAGTGGGGGAGTTTCAAGGAGCCTTGTTAATATTGGACACAGTTTGAAATAGTTACTGCATAGAATGGACAAGTTGATAGAGGCTTAGCTGGGACATCCCCCAGGAATGTACAGCAATCCCATTTAGTTACATGAGATCCTGATTTCTAGCTATGTGACCTCGAGCAAGTTACTTAACCTCTGTGCCTCAGTTTCTTCATATAAAATTGTTCATGACTAAAATAATGCCATTGAATTAAATGAGTTAGTCCATGCTCAGCAATTACTGAGCACAATGCCTGGCAGATAGTAAATGTTCAACGTATACTAACTCTTTAGATTTCTACGGTAATTAGTATTTTCAATTTCTTCTATGTTGTTCATTAACCCAGGTCTGGGAGACGATAATGGTTTAATCCAAAGTTATTTTGTTACTGGGTAAAAGATTGAAGTGATTGAATGAACACGGGATCAAAGATGGGCATAGAAGGAAGTGAACACAGGGAAGTGGTGGCAATTGGAAAGAAAGCAGAGAATCATGTCATGTCTGAAACACAGAGTCTGGCAGAAAAGGCCTCAATAAGTATCTGCTGAGTGAAAGAATGGAAGATTCTGCAGGATCAAACCACGGGGATTAGGAATGTCACTTCTGGAAAAGTAGGTAACTCTAGCTGGGAAAGGGACGTGCATATTCAGGTAAGGCCAAGGGGGTGTTGGTAAAATGGAGGGCACATGGTGCTATGAGAGTCAAAACAGGGTTCTCTGGGGCTACAAAAACAATGAAACCCCTGTAGAGTTTGGAAATACAGAAGAAGC
>NW_006285243.1:96161-98656 GCF_000327345.1 Myotis davidii | reverse complement strand
CAGAGCTATCCCACATGCCCAGCCCTTCACTCTGAACTTGCCCCAACCCCTTTAGTCTATCCCCAATGCCTGGGTCTGCCAACTTTCCCTGAATTGCCATATCACTCATTAGTGCCAGCTCTATATTGGGGGCTGGGGCCTCTGACAGCTAATAGGATCCCACTCCTCTCAATGAGAGGCATCCCGGAATACACACTGCCCAGGCCTGTGAAAATGAGTCAGGGCTTGCCCCTCCTCCTTCTCCAGTGCTCCCATTCATACATGAGGCAGAACATGGCATGCTGGGAAAATCCCAGGTCTGAATAACAAGAAGTCCCATGTTTTCTAGTCCTGGCTCTACTGTTCCCTTACTGTGTGATCTTGGATAAGCTTCTTTCCTTCTCTGGACCTCAGTTTCCACATCTGCACAAAAACTGTTCGATTTACCTTACAAAGTAAAGTTGTTCTAGAACTAAATGAAATGATGGGTGCACAAATAATTTGTAAATAGTCAAATTTTCTGTGCTTGCAAGAGAATGGTTAAATTAATGCTGCCAGAATAAACTCATGCAATTACTTTATGACAGAGGAGTCAAGGGGGAAGGATGTTCTCTTCAATAAATGGTGTTGAGAAAACTGAACAGCCACATTCAAAAGAATGAAACTGGATCACCATCTTACATATACACAAAAATGAACAAAAAACAGATTAAAAGCTTGAATGTGAGACCTGAAAATGTAAAACTCCTAGAAGAAAACATAGGCAATAACCTTTTTCACATTGGTCTTGGTGATGATTTTTGTATTTGATATCAAAAGCAAAGACAAACAAGGTAAAAATAACAAATGGAACAACATCAAACTAAAAGGCCTGGGCACACAGAAAAGGAAACCATCAACAAAAGTAAAAGGCAACCTACAAAATGGGAGAAAATATTTGCAAACCATATGTCTATTAAAGGGGTTAATATTCAAAATATATAAAGAACTCATACAACTCAATAACAAAAAAAGATCTAATCTGATTAAAAAGTGGGCAGAGAGCCCTGGGTGTCTGAGTTGGGTGGAGTGCTGTTCCATACACCAAAAAGTTGCGGGTTCAATTCCAGGTCAGGGAACATACTGAGTTGTGAGTTAAATTCCTGGTCAGTGCATGTATGGGAGGCAACTGATTCATGTTTCTTTCTCACATCAATGTTTTTCTCTCTCTTTCTCCCTTCCTCTCTTACTAAAAATCAATCAAAACATATCCTGGACTGAGGATTAAAAAAACAGGCAGATAATCTGCATAGACATTTTTTCAAAGAAAACATACAGATGGCCAACAGGTTTAGGAAAAGGTGCTTCAACATAACTAATCAACAGGGAAATGCAAATCAAAAACTACAATGAGATACCACTTCATCAGAATGGCTATTATCAAAAAGACAAGAAGCAAGTGCTGGTGAGGATGTGGAGAAAAGGGAACCTTTGTCTACTATTGGTGGAAATGCAGACTGGTACAGCACTATGGAAAACGGTATGGGAGTTCCTCAAAAAATTAAAAATAGAACTACCATATGATACAGCAATTCCACTTGTGGGCATTTATTAAAAAATGAAAACACTAACTGAAAAAGATATATGCATCCCCATGTTCATTGAAGCATTATTTATAATAACCAAGACATGGAAGCAACCTAAATGTCCATCCATGGATGAATGGATAAAGAAAATTATGTGGTGTATATGTACAATTCAATATTATTCAGCCATGAAAAAATGAAATCTTGTCATTTTCAACAACATGTACCTTAAGGACATTATGGTAAGTGAAATAAGTCAGACAGAGAAAGACAAATAACATATAACCTCACTTGTATATGGAATCCAGAATTTTATTAAATGACTTTATATGTACAGAGAACAGATTGGTGGTTGCCAGAGGCAGGTGGGGGATGGGTGAAATGAGTGAAGAGGGTCAAAAGGTACAAACTTCCAGTTGTAAAATAAATAAGTCACGGGAATATAACTTACAACATGGTGACTACAGTTAATAGTACTGTATTGCATATTTGAAATTTGCTAAGAGTAAAGATCTTAAAAGTTCTCATCACACACAAAAAAATTGAACTATGTATGGTGCCATATGTTAACTAGACTTATTGTGATCATTTAACAATATATATAAATATAGAATCATTATGTTGTACTAGTATAATGTTATATGCCAATTATACCTAATTTTTAAAAAATGTAATGCTGCCATATCTGCTCTAGGAAATCAGAGAATGCATTTTCTGTGCATTCAGCAAGTAATTTCCTATTACTGTGCATACCCCACTGAAGAACTGAACTTTTCAAGTAAAAAAAACAAACAAAAAAACAAAAAAAAAACAAAACAAAAAAACAGGGTATTTAGGGCCTTCTCCAGTCTAGTCCATAGCCTATTATTGTTCAAATACATTGAACTCACACCAACCTTAACTGGTTATCCAACTGCCCTGCTTTTTCCCACTTCTATGTCTTTGTCCTTT
>NW_006285243.1:84830-96137 GCF_000327345.1 Myotis davidii | reverse complement strand
GAAAGAGTTCTCTCCACTGATACATTTTCTTTCTTCTGTACTGTTTAAAACCCTTTCCACCATTCAATGCCAGACCAAATACCACCTCTTCCATCTTACTTTCCCTCAAAATAGTAGATGAAGGGTATTTCTCTGGTTTCTGAAGTCCAATAGACTATTTTGCACTTTGGATCTAGTCTTTAGGGGTTCCCTTTCTGAATAAAGGAAAATAATTTTGCCATTGCAAGGGATAATACAGACTGATCAGTGGCATGTGAAGAGCTGAGCCAGCCTCAGGCTCATGGCAATGCCAGGAAGGAAGGGAGGGAGAAAGGGACGAAATGAGGGAGGGAAGAAGGAAGGAAGGAAAGAGAGGTCAAAAGGGGACAGGGAGAGATGGAGAGAAGGAGGGAGAGAAGGGGCCTTGCTCACCTGAAAGGGTTAAGATTTGTCTTTTACAGAAGCTGGTGAATGTGGTAGGAGTTGTGAGGGAGAGACTAGGTTATCATCTGGGATCAATGCTAACAAGAGAGTAAAGGCCAAGGGAGAGATTTTACTCCAGGAACAGTGACATCACCTCTGCTTCCTCCTCACACCTCCTAAGGAAGATTGTCTCAGAGGATTCATCATCAGAATTTGAGATGATCCTTTCCACCCCCTGGCCTGTTGTCTGGATGGGAATGGTTAGACCTGGGGAGTGGAAGGGACTAAGACACCAGGCCTTGAAGTTGTTTCTGCCCACCAGCAGCACAGGCAACTGGAAATATAATAGCTAATAACATGGGCACTTAACTTAGGGTCTCATTCTGCTCGTCTGGGAAATGGGGCTAAGAATTTCAGCTCTCCCTCTCTGTCTAGAATTTGGTATGCTCTTACATTTTCCTCAAGTGCAAGTCTTCTGAAATTCCCAGAATATCCATATGCTTTCATGGGTCAACCAGAGAATGTGTCCCAGATACCACAGGGGAGGCCACCCTGGCCAGGACCATTTGAAAGGTACACTTTCACAGGGGCCTAGAGCAGATGGGGTTGGTGAGGTTGACTCCTAATCCCCAAGGGCCTTGAATGGGAAAGACAAAGCCAGGAGAACTCACCTGTAAGAAGATAGATGGGGATGTCTGCCCTGAAGCTTTTTGTCTATGCTTATAGCCCAGTCCTTCAGTTCTCTTGCTCCTTGGTGATAAACAATTGCACTGCTCTCCAAAATACATAAGAATGAAAGTGTGGAAGTTGAGTGTGGCAAGACCTTGGAGATAGATGTCCAGTTCTCTTGCCTTCCTTCCTAAAGTCTCTCAGGCACTAGGAGCTAGGGAGAGTGGAGGAGGTAAGAGGTAGGAGATGCAAGTCAGTTCAAGCCCCCATTCCCTGCCTCCCTTCCCCAGTGATAGATCATGATGTGGGGAGTGGGGGGAGGCTGTCAAGGCAGCTCCCATGAAAAGCTCTGAACATTTATAGTGTTTCCCAAAGTACAGATGGTCTGGGCTCTCCTCCTTCATTCCTTTATATTGTGTCTCTTTCACTGCACATTCACATCTCCATGAAGGTATCATGCAGGAGAAATATAAGAAGGTACTGTAGAAGGATAAAGAGTTAGCAAAATGAAGCTGCTTGGATTTGAATTTGCATAGTTATCTGTGTTGGATATGTTTTCCTCCTTCCCCTGCTTTTCTCCACATCATAGGGGACTGACAGTGACTTCCAGAATCCCTCATCAATCATCTTCTGGCTGGGTACAATCAATGAGAACACTGGTGGGAGGGTAGGAAAAATGGAGAAGCCAGGGTATTTAGCCTTTTTGCTTCTGGTGGTGTCTGCTGTGTATAATCTATGGCTCTGACTGTCATTATACTTCCAATTCTGCTGTGTGACCCCAGCTACTGACCCAGATCACACCATCTCCTTCCACTGTTCCTTCACTGCTCATCTTCCCCTGATCTGCCTTATATTTCAAGGGGTTAAACCCTGTGGGCTATGTTTCCAGGCTCTCATATTAGTTCACTTCCAGTTTCCCCCAATGAGAGAGACACTGGAGGAAGATTAAAGGGCAAGAATGAGGGAAAGGAGAAGGTATTTCTTCCTTTCCTATGGTTTGAGCAACATCTCTATTCAATGGTTCTAGCACCCTTGGACAGGCTTTTGATTCCACTTTCCATGCGGTGACCCCTGTCCCTGGACTCTGGACATACTTTCCCCCTCATCCCTCCAGCTTAGGGATGGTTTTGGGCTCCTGGTTCCACTAATATCTTGGTTACCTTCCCATTCTGCTCAGATTCTCTGCCTGTCAGCTATGTAACCAATTTCTTTTCTGCATTACATTCTGTCATAAATACTTGGTAGTTTATTTTCCCAGTTTGATCTTGATTATAAATTGGACTAGTGGAATGCAGCCAATGATTTAAGGTTAATGAATGTGGGGCTCCTTGGTCACTTGACTCAAAATAATAGGGAATTGGGTGACAGCCCCTAAAAAGTTGTCTTGCAGCAGCCAGAGAAATGGAGGCAGGTACAGGGCTGAGCAAGCTAATGCTACCCTTCCACCTAGTTTAATTCTTCAGAACTTTGCTACTAGAACAACACAACTCCAAATTCTCTCGAGAATGTTGGTGGGCAAGTGTGGGCCATTGAGTTAGTTTTCACTTTTTATCTTACACTGGTCAGAACTCATGCCTGTAAAATGCCAGACCATTACCATCCTTCCTCATGGCCAACCAGACCACTACCCCCAATAAACAACCCCCTCTACACACACACAATAGACACCAGAATTTATTTTGTAAGTTATTTTATTGTGGATGATAATACAGGAAAGCAGCTCCAAATAAGTGGGAGGAGCTATAGTGCTCTTCAGTTATCTGGGTCCCCGAGATGTTTTGGAGATATCATGGGTTTCTGGGTAGGTTGCAAGATTACAATTGGTGTTTGAGGTAGCTAATCAAAACAGAGGGAATATCCAGCTGGTCAATGGCTTGTGGCTTGTTGGCCTGACAGAAAGCTCTGCGGATAGCTATACGGGCCTGCGACAGTAGTGTTCGTGGAGTGGCTGCGGCAAAGAGAAACAGGTCATGAGAAGCAATCCTCAGGGCAATTCTCCCACCCAAGGCTACATTCACACTGCCCTTGCTCCTGTAGCCCTAAATGTTCTCTTCCTTTTAGGAAATGTCCCCCACCCTCCTTTCAATGTACAGTACCAATAGGGACACACTGAGGACTAGAGAGGGCAGTGCCAAAACAAGATACCAAGCTACTTCTATCTTTCTACCTTATCTTAGTGATCTTGACCCTAATAAGGAATATGTAACCTCTTCTCCACTGGGGCTCCAGTAGAGGAGGAAGATGGTGTTTTCTGCAATTCATCTCAGAAGGGTTGGCTTGGGGATAATTTGGGGCCCTGAAACCTTCATACCAGGACCCCTATAGGACTGGTCTGCTTGACACTCACCTCGGGCCTGTAGCAGTAAGATGGCGCCTTTATCATTTTTCCTGTCCAGGTCCAGTGGGACAGATGGAAGGTATATGTTAGCACCAAAATCAATTAACAGCTGAATGTACTCAGGATCACAATTATGGTGGAGGCAGATTTCAAGGAGGGTGCGTGGCTGTGGGACACGAGCTAATAGGTACTGGTCGGTGCAATTGTAGTTAGGATCTGCCCCATAGAGCAAAAGCAGGCGGAAACAGTCAAGGTGCCCATAGACTGCAGCCAAAAAAAGGGGACCAGAAAATGAAGTTATGTTTGACACCCAGACTGGTAGTTTAACCTTGACATTCGGATCTGCACCATGGCCTAGGAGCTCCTGCAGGATGCCAACAGCACCATCACGTGCAGCTGTAAGTATGGGAGAGCAGTTGTTGTAGACACTTCCACTAGGACAGGCTCCAGCTTCCAAAAGCTCACGCACGCAATCCAGATGGCCATGGCTGACAGCAGTAAAAAGTGGTGTCTGTGCCTTGATATCCAAGCTATCAACGTCAGCACCATGGGCCAGGAGTACCTGCAAACAATTAAGGTGGCCATAAGCAGCAGCCAAGCGCAGGGGTGTCCCAGGAACACCCCAGCCACTCCTACTATTGATGAAACGTTTGTAACACTCTTGCCGCAAAAGCTGGTCCAAGGTATAGGAGTCATTTCTGTGTACTGCTTCATGGAGAGCCTGCTTCTCCCCTGTGTTTGCGTCCTCTTCTTCCTTGTCAGGCTGCAAGAGGGAGAAGATTTTGCTGATGTCCATGAAGTTCATGTTGGCTTATTAGAGCAGAACCATTCTCATTATGAAGAGGAGAATATGCCAGATCTGTGGGTGCCAAAACAGGAGACTTACAATCCCCATCAAAAGCCTGGATCCCAGCCCTTGCCCCTCACCCTTCACCATCAGGCTCTTCACTTATGGGTCCCCTGCTCATAACACCTACTCTATCCTATTTCAGGACGTGGAGATGGCTGCCAAAACAGATCACATATTTTCACAGCTTGGTGTCTTTGCCTTTGCTGTTCTGCCTGCCCTTCAAATTCCTACTTCTGGGAAGCCCTCCCTAATCTCCTCCTCTGCTCAGGGTTCCCAAAGGCTCATAAGTAGACTTAAACTACGAACGTTCTCACCACATTTTCACTTATATGTGCTTCATTACTGTGTAAACTCTAGGTTGAGGACCCCTGTATTCATCTTGTATTCCTCCATTTCCAGTAGAATACACATCATGGTAGATGCATCTTCCTTAGTTGAAGATGTGGGAACTAATGATGTGGCCTAGGTCTGGCAGTTGCTAGGCCAACAGAATGGTGCTTTGTGATGTAAGCTCTCATCCCTGAGCATTCTTATATAAATTCTATCCCTTAGCCTTGTAGATAAAAGTCAACCTCTTCACAGTCCCTCAGACTCATGCCCCATGCTTCAGACAACAAAGTTACTTAGGAAATAGATGGAGAGTAACATTTAAAGATTAAATAAAGAGGTGGCATTACAAAGAGTACACTTCAAGTAAAATTAAGACAAAGGGATGTCAGGAAATAGTTGAAGTTTCCAGGGCAAGTCCTCTTCTCTGGTGACAACTGGATTCTGCCTCAGGACCACTTCAATCCAGGAGTCCCTTTGATTGTCAGCGCCTTCTTGAAGTCCATGGCTTCCCCATACCTCTGTGTCAAGCCTTTTCCCATAGTCTGTGCCCCACCTAGCCTAGAGCCCTGCCTCAACCCTCAGCTCATCTCTCTATATTATCTGCAGACCTTATGAAATCACCCATGGCACAATAACTGACTCAAACTAACTCTTTGACCGTAACAATCTTGTTTCTAGTGCTCCAAAGTCAAAGTCACCCAACTCCATTTGTAATGTCATCAGAATATGATAGTTTTTTCAGAATTTGAGTCTCCCTACTCTCCCATAACCTGTAGCCATGGTATCAGGGACACACACTTCCTTTTATTTACTATCCACTTCCACCCCACTTTTTTAGCCTGGGGCCTCAAGTACACACCTCAAAAAAATCTAGGTGGGTTGGTGGGGTTTCCCAGGTGGGTGAGGTTTCCCTCAACTTTAGAACCTTTCCTACTCACAAGCATCAACTTCATACATGGTCTTATTATTTATTTATTTCAGGGTGAAATTATAAGAAGAGAATTTTAGAAATCAGGCAGACCTAAGCTGGCAACTTAGCACCCCCATTTCCTAGCTGAGTAACCTTGGGCAGGACTCTTCCCTTCTTTGGTACTTATCTACAAGATGGAAATGATAGTCCCTGCCTCATGAGTCTGTTAAGATAAAGAGAGCTACAATATGTTAGGTCTTTGAAGATGAACTTCCTCTCTTTGCACCTTCAATCTCCTCACTGGCTCCTCCCGTTCAACCATCTTAGGAAACAAAACAAAATACTTATATGGTCATTTGTCCCAACTAGATACTTTTCTTTCCTTTTTATTCTTCATCCACATATCCAAAGAGTTATCTACTGTCTACTTTCCCACCTCTCATTCCCTTCTCTACAATCTTCAATCGGATACCACCTACCCTCAATCACATACTGAGATAGTTCTCTTTAAAAAAGTCACCCTGTGGTTAAATCTACTGACTGCTTCTCAGATCTTTCCTTCTCAGACTTTTCTGGGACATCTTTCCTCACTGACCACTTCCTCCTACATAGTCTTCTCTTGGCTTCCTGGTAAGCACACTTTCCTGATTTTCTCCCCTCATTTCTCCCATGATAGTTATGTTTCCCTATTTCTCTCCTTAATCCTCTTCTTTCCAGCCCCATAGTTGTAGCTCTCACATTTATTCTGATGGTTTCAAGTCTATCACTCTAAACTCTCTCTTTGGCAAAAAGTATGGCCAGTATATTTATTCACTGAATTTCTTCAGGCACTTCGAAGTCAGCAGTATCATACCACTACCACAAAACTTGGTCCATATCTCAGTTCCTTACATCCATCTGGTCAACCAAACCAAAAACCCAAGACTCATTTCAGTCCTTTTATCTCACGGTCCCACTCCCATCCAATTGGTTATCAATTCCTGGGGATTTAACTTCCTAGAGACATCTATAGGCCACTGCTGTCAGGCCCATTCCAATTGCCAGTATTTTGTTTAGGCCCTAATCATCTTTTGCCTCAATTGTATAGTAATCTCCTAGCTCAGTGATGGCGAACCTATGACACGCGTGTCAGAGGTGACACGCGAACTCATTTTTTTGGTTGATTTTTCTTTGTTTAATGACATTTAAATATATAAAATAAATATCAAAAATATACATCTTTGTTTTACTATGGTTGCAAATATCAAAATATTTCTATATGTGACACAGCACCAGAGTTAAGTTAGGGTTTTTCAAAATGCTGACACGCCGAGCTCAAAAGGTTTGCCATCACTGTCCTAGCTAGTTTCACATTTCAATATTTTCTCCACATTGTGGCTAAAATGATTCCTTAAAGATACACATCTTATCAGCCTGTATGCCTTTGCCTGGCTCAGAGGTCCCTTATGGGAAATTCTTGACCCACATCTCCAGCCTTACTTTCTACTAATCCTCTACTTATACCTCAGGATTCAGTGATAAGAGAAGAGAAATGATGGATCTCCATAAATATGTTTTCTTCTGTCACATACATTTTTTTCTGATGGATTAGTTTCTTCAGAGTCTCTGCTTTTATACTGCTATAGAAGTCATCACACTGCATTATAACGCCTTCTATATGGGTCTCTTTTGCTCCCATTGCCAATTGAAAGGCCATATAAAGTAGTGGTAAAACATGGTCTGACATTCTGCTTTAATCCCAGATCCACCACTTAGTAGCTGTGTGGCCTAAGGCAGATCACTTAATCTTCCTGTGCCCATTTCTTAATCGGTATAAAGGGGACGATAGTAGTACCTGCCTTAGAGGGTTATTGTTAGGAATAAATGAGTTAATACATATTAAGTGTTTAGAATAGCACTTGAATTTAGTACTCAGTATTTTTACTGTTATGTTGTTATCACTTCAGTCTTCTATGACTGTTGGTCCCTACCTGAAGTCCCATAATTTCAGAGCTGTAATGCACCTAATAAATCATTTAATTAAAATTGTTAAATCTACAGATGAGAAAACCAAGGCTCATAGGAGAGCAGATATTTTTCCCCAAGGTCATATGGATGACATTGTCAATTGTTTAATTAGCAAACTACCCAGAATATACGTATAATCTTGTGATTTTCAAACTTATTTCACCACAGTGGAAGAGGTAATACTGTATTATCCCCATTTTGTGGGTGGAGGAAACTGAGACCTGAAAGGATAAGGGGTTTGCCAGATGCCTTACAACAAGGCAATACCAGAGCCAGAAATAGAATACAGGCTTCCCTACTCCCCATCATGTTTTTCTATTGCAACTTGGAAAAACGAACACATGACTCTCTCCCTTGCCACAAGCAGATTCATATTTCAGTTCCCAGAATCCTAAGCTTCGAGGGCTATGCTGAATTCCAGGGACTTCATTCATGGAATGTTTCTTTACAAATCATTTTTTCTGACAGACAGAAAGGATGCCCTTCTTAATATTCTGGAGATGGGGCAGGAGTTGTGTTCAGGGAGATGGAGAAGGCAGGGAGTGTGGAGGAAAATTTGAAGCTCTCACCAAGGTCATATCATGAGCCCACAGCAGGGTCTATCTAATGAGCCTCTAGAGCAGCGGTTCTCAACCTGTGGGTCGCGACCCCTTTGGCGGTTGAACGACCCTTTCACAGGGGTCGCCTAAGACCATCCTGCATATCAGATATTTACATTATGATTCATAACAGTAGCAGCATTACAGTTATGAAGTAGCAACGAAAATAACTTTATGGTTGGGTCACAACATGAGCAACTGTATTTAAACGGCCAGAAGGTTGAGAACCACTGCTCTAGAAGGAAATCAAGCCATGGCTCCCAGCTAGCTTGAGCACTTGAGTAAATTGTGCCTTAATAGATGGGATAACAAACTTTAACTACTCTACTTGTTTAACCTCACCTTTGTGTTTTATTAATCAATGTTATTATGTGATCTTTCTGTACAAGGATTTCCTTCCTGATCTCCAAAGTGCCAGGGATTTCAAGTGTGTGTGTGTGTGTGTGTGTGTGTATGTGTGTGTGTGTGTGTTATTGGCCTCTGTGGAAATCTGGTTAAATCTCTGGTCCCATTTCAGAATGAATTTTAATATATAAAATACAATGCATAGGATTAAAGGAAACAAATTATATTGAAATACAGCTATTAAAATATTTTTAAAACTGCACAATATAGTAATAAATGTTCCTTATAAACACATTAAATAACAAGATCTAATAATTTCTATATTGGTGATAAGCATAAATGAAAATTCCAGAAATCTGCCACAGTTGCCACTGCTCTTGCCTCTATGCAAAGCACTGGTCCCTCCTTGGGGAGCCCTTACATAACTGTAATATGAAATGTCTTCACTTTTTCTCATGACCAAGTTACATGAATTAGTAATGCTATTGCCATTTGCTGCCCACATTCATCCTTGAAAGAAATGGTAAATTTCTAGTTAGAGATTTGGGGGATAAAAGGTAATTGTTTGTCCCATCTATGTTTTGGATCCTTTAAATTCTAAGGCCCTCTTGAAAGTATATTAATCCAGTTTAAGAGCTCATAATGGAGAGTGGCTAGTTTCTGTGGGCCCTAAAGGAATCCCCCGGGCACTATTAGACTATTTTAAGACTCACCTTCCTCCCCACATCCTGAGGAGCTCTGTCTGCCCTTCTGCCCTGAGACCAACCTGCTGCACTTCCACATAGACTCACAAATACCTCACAAGGACATAAAGACAAATAGAAAAACTTCCTGAGTTGTATAAGGGCAATTTATCTAAGAAGTAGGTCTATTTGGACCCCAAATCTTAGGCGACACATCCTCTTAGGGCAGACACAGCAGGTAGCCATCATTGTATCCCTGGTTCCCTCTGCAGGCAGGGTTCCCTATAGAACTCCCAAGTACCCCCAGAAACCATACCCAGTAGGAACAACCCATGAGCCTGCAGGTTCACTAATCCATGGAAGTGTTGTGGGATCCTAGGTTCCAGGTACTTACCGGGCTTCTGCCTGAAACTGCACTGCCCACAGTTGCCACCGCTCTTGCCTCTATGTGAAGCACTGGAGCCTGGTGGTCCCTCCTTGGGGAGCCCCTACTGCCCCAAAGCTGGGTCAGGACAGACTCTCAGTTCCCACTGTTAATACTGCCTGAAGGCTAGGTGTTAGCCCCTGGGCTGACTAGGTCCAGGGTGCTAATTTTAGGCTGCCCTCCACCCCCCAGGGCCGTGTTATCTTACTAGTGTCATTCTGGAAGTAATCCCAGCCAGAGGAGGTGGGGGCATCCACAGGGAAGTCCTGGAAGGACTGACTGACAGATAGACAGGTGCCTGGTGAGGCCAGGGCTCAGGCCCCTAGTGTTTCCCTGTGTATCCCTTTCCCACCATCCTAATCACCAGGGAAGAGAAGGTTCCAGTCAGGGAAAATGAAAAGCCAGTGAGGGACCAGAGAAGTTTTGGGATAAAGCACTAGTATTCCTATTTCACATGACTACTTTGGTATTAGAATCTACACATAAATTCTAATTAGAAAGGGATTTTTCACATTTATGAGAAATTTTCAATGACTTCTGCTTAAATGCTTCCAATAGCAGGGTACTCTCTTCGCCCAGAAGCAGCACATCTCATTATTACACATCTCAGTTAGTCCTTTTTACTGCTAAGCCTATATCTGCATCTATGCACTCCTGAGGTTAACTGTTGATCTCATCTTCGCTCACCCTTAAGACCTCAGAAAACACAGTAACTTTCATTGCCCCAAAACAAGCCCTTTAGAGGCCTGAACTCAGGTATTCTATCCTTCATGTCACCTTATCTCAGGAAAAGCAGTCCAGCTCCTTCAACTATTTCTTTCAACTACTACCTATTCAGTCCCTTCCCCAGTCTTGTCAACCACACACATGAAGTGATCACATATCCCGCTTACACATTGATAGCACCAGGGAGTGCATAGTAGAACAGATTACCCCTTTGGAAAATGTCAGTGTCCCAGTGAAGTCAGTGATTCTGAGATCAAAAACATAAAACAAAAACAAAAACAAAACATGTCTGCTTCAGCTTAATTTGAGCCAAGGACCTATAGCTAGCTGTTAATTATCTGAAGCTTCAAGCAAACCTCATTAGCAGCCAATAAAGTTTTATGATGTTAAAGGTGACACAGTAAGGCATAATTCTTTAAAAAAAAAGATCAGTAGGATTTTTAACAGCAATTTTTATGGGATAAAAATGTCTATTCACATGCAGTTGTAAAAATAGCACAGAGATCTCCTGTATACTTTACCATTTCCTCTAATGGTTCTTGAGTACACCACCACAAGCAATATACAGAATAGTTCTATCGCAATAAGGATACCTCATGTTGCCTTTTATTCATTTTTAGAGAATTAAAATGAGAGGAAGAGAGGGAGAGAGAAAGAGAGCGAAATAGCCTGGGACCCAGTCATGGGCCCTGACTTGGAATCAAACCAGCAACCTTTATGTGCACAGGATGAGCCACACTGGCCAGGGGTCATGTTGCCTTTTAATAGCCATATCCACTTCCTTCCCACTCCTCCCACCATGGTCCCTAACTCCTGGCAACCTCTAATCTATTCTGCATTTCTATAATTTTGCCATTTCAAAATCTACACTACTAAAAGACAAACGTGCAAATTGACCATACCTTCGCTATGCCTTAAGCCATGCCCACCAGCCAATCAGAGCGACTATATGCAAATTAACCCAACCAAGATGGCGGCTGGCAGCCACAAAGCTGGAGCAAGCAGGAGGCTTGGTTGCCCCAAT
>NW_006285243.1:79626-84040 GCF_000327345.1 Myotis davidii | reverse complement strand
AACTCCCGCCCCCTCACCCTCGCTGAGTGCCAAATTTTTGTGTACCAGGCCTCTAGTTATATAAATAAAACAATACTTTTAGAATTAGCTTTTTTCATCCAGCATGCACTGGAGGGTCACCCAAGTTGTTGCATGTATCATTTTGTTGTTGTTGTTACTGAGTGGGATTCTGTGGTATGTATGTCCCATAACTTGTTTAACCACTGTCTGGTGAAAAACCATCTGGGTTGTAATTAGTGTATACATTTTAGAATAAGCTTGTCTATGTCTACAAAAAAAAAAAAAAACACCTTGCTGAGATTTGGGTAGGAATGTATATATCAATTTTGGGGAAATTTACTGCTTTATTGTGTTGAATCTTCCAACCATGCATATGGCATGTTTTTCCATTTATTTAAGTTCTAAATTTCTTTCTATGTAATCAGTCATGTCATTTGTATATAGCAACAGTTTTATTTCTTCCTTTCCAATATGTATGCCTTATTTATTTTCCTTGCCTTACTGCAATGACTAGAACTTCCACAAGTATGTTGAATAAGAGTGGTAAGAGTGAACATCTTTGCCTTTTCCCAGTTTGTAGAAGATAAGCATTTAACATTTCATCGTTAGGTTTGATGTTAACTATAGATTTTTCATAGATGCCCCTTTTTGGTTCATGAATTTCCCTTCTATTTGTAGTTTGCTTGAGAGTTTATATCTGGAATGAATGTTAGCTTTTTGTGTTATTGTTATTGTTATTATTAAAGGCTTTTTCTGCATCAATTGATATGAACATGTTATTTTTTTTCTTTGAACCTGTTCATATGTTGGAATATGTTCATTGATTTTCAAATGTTGAACTAACCTTTCATCCTTGGAATAAACTTCACTTGGTATTGGCGTACACTTCTTTTTATGCATTGTGGGATTAAGTGTGCTAATATTATGGCATGGAAATTTGCGTTTAAGTTGATGAGAAATATTGGTTTGTAGATTTATTTTTTCTTCAGTCTTTGATTTTAGTATCAAGGAAGGATACAATGAGTTGGGAAGTATTTGCTCCTCCTCAATTCTTGGAAGAGATTGTGTGAATTCATAAGATTGGTTCCTTTAAATGCTTGGTAGAGAATTATTTAATTCTTTTTTAAATTTTATTTTTTTCTTCATTGATTAAGGTATTACATATGTGTCTTTATTGCCCCATTGTCCCCCTACCCTCTCCCTACTCATGCCCTCACCCCTCTGTCGTATGTATCCATTGGTGGTTAAGCTGATATGCATGCATACAAGTCCTTTGGTTGAACTCTCCCCCTTACTCCTACTCTCCCCTATAATTCTTTAAATGCTTGGTAGAATTCTCCAGTGAAACCATCTGGGCCTGAATATTTTTTGGAAGCTTTTACATAATGAATTGAATTTTAATAGGGCTATTCATATAATCTATTTCATCTTTACGAAAGTTTTAGTAGTTTGTGGTATCTGAAGATTGGTCAATTTCTTCTAAATTATATTAATGAATACAAATGTGTTTATAGCATTCCCTTTTGTAATTAATTTTTTTATTGTGCATATTATTTATTTTCAGATTTAACCCATTGGAATGAATAATTATTCAAAGTGTGTATACATTTTTGAGACACCCTGTATATATATATAAATTTTACCATTTTAACCATTTAAAAAACTGTGATTTTTTAGAAGTTTTAAGTTAGCAAAAAAAATGAGAAAAATATACATATATTTCCCATATACACTCTCCCCTTATGCATGTAGAGCCTCCTCCATTATTAACATCCCTCACCAAAGTGGGACATTTATAAAAATTGATGAAACTAGATTGACACATTGTAATCACAGTAAGTCCATAGTTTTAAGTGGGGTTCACTATTAGTGTTGTACACTCTATGGATTTGGACAAAAATTATATGTATCCATCATTATAGTATGATACAGAGTATTTTCCATGCTTCAAAAATCCTCTGTGCTCTGCTGATTTATCCCACACACATCTAAACCCAGGCAACCACTGATCTTTTTACTGTCTCCATAGTTTTTCCTTTTCCATCATGTCATATAGTTATAATCATAAAGCATGTATCCTATTCATATTGGCATATTTCAATTAGTAATATGCACACCATCGCTTTTCACAACATGATACCTCATTTCTTTTCAGTGTTGAAGAATATTTAATTGTATGGATGTATCACTATCCATTCACCAAGTGAAGTACATTGTGGTTGCTTCCAGGTTTTGGCAATTATGAATGAAGTTGGTATAAACATCTATGTGCAGGTGTTCGTGTGGATATAACTTTTCAACTGCTTTGTGTAGATACCAAAGAATGCAATTGCTGGAATGCATGGTAAGGGAGTATTTAGTTTTAAAAGAAACTGCAAAACTGACTCCCAAAGCTTCTGAATCATTTTCCATTCCTACTAACAATGAAACAGAGCAACAATTATTTTACATTCTTGTCAGCATTTGGTATTGTCAGAGTTCAGGGTTTTGGACATTCTAATAGGTATGTAATAGTATTGCATTGTTCTATTTTCCATTCACGGGTGGCATCTGATATAGAGCATATTTTCATATATTCATTTGCCATCCATATATACCTTCTTTGGTGAGGTGCCTGTTATGATGTTTAGCCCATTTTTAAATTGGGCAGCTTGTATTCTTATTGTTGAGTTTTAAGAATTCTTTCCATAATTTGAATAACAGTCCTTTATCAGCTGTGTCTTTTGAAAATATTCTCTCTCAGTCTTTGGCTTCTCATTATCTTAACAGTATCTATGCAGAGCAAAAGTTTTAAGTTTAGCTTATCAATCATTTATTTTATGCATTGTGCCATTGGTGTTGTATAAAAATTCATTGCCATCCCAAGGTCATGCAGGTTTTTTTCTAAGCTATTTTCTAGGGGATTTATAGTTTTGCATTTTATCTGTAAGCCTGTGGTTCAATTTTGGTTAATTTTTGTAAAGGCTGTAAGGGCTGTGTCTAGATTTTTTTTTTTTTGTATTCGGATGTCCAGTTGTTCCAGCACTATTTGTTGAAAAGACTGTTATTGCTACATTGTATTGCTTTTGGTATTTTGTCAAAGATCAGTTGATTATATATGTGGGTTTATTTCTGTTCCATTGGTCAATTTGTCTATTCTTTTGTCAACAGCATTCTGTCTTGATTACTGTAGCTTTATAGTAAATCCTGAAGTTAATTAGTGTTAGTACTCCAACATTGTTCTTCTCCTTCAATATTGTATTGGTTATTATGGATCTTTTGCTTTTCTATGTCAATTATAGAATCATTTTATCATTATTCAAAAATAATTTGCTTGGGATTTTAATTGAGATTGTATTGAATATATAGATCAAGTTGGGTAGAGCTGGCATCTTGACAATACAGTCATCCATCACTTAACAATAGGGATATGTTCTGAGTTAGGTGGTTTTTGTCATTGTGCAAATATTGTAGAGTGTACTTACACAAACCTAGATACTATATCTTCTACACACCTATGCTAAATGGTATAGTGGCCTATTGCTTCCAGGCAGAATGTTACTGTACTGAATACTGTAGGCCAGTGGTTCTCAATCTTCTGGCCCTTTAAATACAGTTCCTCATGTTGTGACCCAACCATAAAATTATTTTTGTTGCTACTTCATAACTGTAATGTTGCTACTGTTATGAATCGTAATGTAAATATCTGATATGCAGGATGGTCTTAGGCGACCCCTGTGAAAGGGTCATTCAACCGCCAAAGGGGTCGCGACCCACAGGTTGAGAACCGCTGCTGTAGGCACTAGTAACACAATTGTAAGTATTTGTGTATCTAAATACACCTAACATAGAAAAGGTACACTAAAAATATGGTTTTAAAGATTTAAAAAAGGTACACCTGTATAGGGCACTTACCATGAATGGAGCTTGCAGACCTAGAAGTTGCTTTGGGTGAGTCAGTGAGTGAATGGTGAGTGAATATGAAAGCCCCTAGTACATTACTGTATACTGTTTTATAAACTTTATAAACACTATACACTTAGGCTACATTACATTAATAAAAACAATTTTATTTCCTTAGTAATAAATTAACCTTAGCTTACTGTACACTTTTTACTTTGCAAAATTTTTAAATCTTTATTGTTGAAAGTATTACATATGTTACTTTGCAAACTTTTAAATTATTTTTTTAACTTTTTGCCTTCATTTGCAATGACACTTAGCTTAAAACACAAACATATTGTACAGTTAGTTGTACAAAAGTATTTTCTTTCCTTATATCCTTATTCTGTAAGCTTTTTCTATTTTATTTTCTTTTACTTAAAAAAACTCTAAGACAGAGCACACAAATTAGCCTAGGCCCGTGGTGGGCAAACTGCGGCTCACGAGCCACACGCGGCTCTTTGTCCCCTTGAGTGTGGCTCTTCCTAAGCCT
>NW_006285243.1:72566-77550 GCF_000327345.1 Myotis davidii | reverse complement strand
ATAAATTAATTAATTAAAAAAATTTGGCTCTCAAAAGAAATTTCAGTCGTTGTACTGTTGATATTTGGCTCTGTTGACTAATGAGTTTGCCTACCAATGGAGTCCTACACAGCGTCAGGATCATCAATAATCGATGTATTCCACTTCCATATCTTATTCCATTGTAAGGTCTACAGGGGCAATAGCACACATGGAGCTGTCATGTCTTATGACAATAATGCCTTCTTCTGGAATAACTTCTGAAGGAACTGCCAGAGGTTCTTCTTGAGGAATTGTCAATCTTCTGAAATATATCCATGGCGGTTTGCTTGGTTTGTTTGTTTTTTCATTATAGATTTTCTTGTAGGCAAGTAATGCATCATAAATATTCCTTTCTTAATTAAAACATTTTGTTGTTGATGTCCAAGTTTTCAAACTTTTTAAGGAGATTGTCAATGTCTTCAAAAGCTTCTCCTAGTCTTGGAGGTTCTTGTTCTTCTTTTCCTGCAGTTTTGTTTCCTCTTATCTCTTCTTTAACTATGTATTTCTCTTCCAGTTCCAACAACTCCCCAATAGTCAATTCCTCAGGAACCGCCTCTAAGATCTTCTCAATGTCACCCTCATCCATAGCTAGGTTAAAATTGTTTGCCATCTCAATCAACAATATTGTCAATTTTGGAAACTCCTTATTCTTGGCAAATCCTTTGATTTGATGGACAAACATTCTTCGCATCTTTTTCCAAATATCATTCATACACTCTTTGAAGACATCCCCTCAAGCTCAAGCAGGTTCTTAATGCAGTCATAGATGTTCTAATCCTTCCAGAATTGCATCAGTATTTTCCTCAGGTATAGCAATAGCCTGGGCAAAGGTCCTCCTCAGGTAGCAGACCATAAAAGCTTCTATAATCCCTTGATTCATTGGTTGGATCAAAGAGTAGGCGTTTGGAGAGAGAAACATGATTTTGAAATTGGGATGAAGATTACCAATGAATGAAGGATTTCTGGGAACATTATCAACAATAAGCAAAATCTTGAAAGGTATGGAAAGTATGTCATTCTCCAAAGAGTACTTCTCCACTTTGCTGGCGTAGCAATTTAGATGAGCATATTGGAAGAGGGGTTGAGACATCAATGACTTCTCATTGCTCCTATAATATACTGGCAATGTGTACTCATTGATATGCTTGAAGACCCTGGAGTTTTCACCATGCCAGATCATGAAGGGTTTCAATTTGTAGCCAGCAACATGGCCTCCAAGAAAGACTATTAACCTATCCTTAAAAGCCTCAAAACCTGTCATTGACCTGCCCTGCTTATGGATGAAATTCCTTTCAGGCACCCATTTCCAGAACAGGGAGGTTTTATCCATACTGGAAATTTGCTCTGGCAAGTAATTTTCCCCCACAATCAGCTTATCTAGAATTTCCAAAAAGTCTTCAGCTGCCTTCACATTAGCACTCACAGATTCACTACTCACTTTCACATTACATAATGAGTAACAATTCTTGAATCATTTAAACCACATAGAGGCAGCAGTAAATTCAACATAGTATCTAGGTTCAGCCTTTTCTTCCAACAGTGCAATCAAACATTTTGCTTTGGCTGTGATTGTCATGATGCTGAGAAGGATATGCTTCTTTGTCTGGTCTACAATCCAGGTCATTAGAACTTTGTCTAATATAGGCCCTTCTCATATTTTTTGTTAATCTTGCTGCCTTCAGTGAAGTAAATCCTTTAACAACTTTTGTCACTTTGTTCTTGTTCTTCACGATTGTAGCTATAATGAAATGGGATATGTCTGGCTGGTGAGTAATAACCATAACTGATCTTCTACATTTGTAGTTCTTAATTTTAATTTTGTTACCAGGTCAATTACTTGACATGGCCATTTACTGGAAACATTAACAGTAGATTTGATATGCTTAGGGGTCATAATGAACAAAACCATATGAAATTAAGTCGAGCATAAAACATGCGGTAAAAATGAGATGAATGAGGCTGCTTCCAGCATAAACATACATGGCATGCTATTTTATAGCAAACTTTATTTTATAAGTAGAAATAGTATACTCTAAAATAACAATAAAATATATAGTAAATAAATAAACCAATAACAGCAATTTATTATCATTATCAAGTATAATGTACTGTACATAATTGTATGTGATATACTTTTAAGTGACTAAAAATGCAGTAGTTTTGTTTACACCAGCATCACCACAAACACGTGCCTAATGCCTTTGGTTACAACGTTAAAAAGTCTATGATAGCACTAGGAGATAGAAATGTTTTCGCTTTATTACAGTCTTATGGGACCACTGTTGTATATGAAGTCCATCGTATATCAAAGTGCTGTTTTATTTTTTTAATGGACGATTTTTTAAATATATATTTTTATTGATTTCAGAGAGGAAGGGAGAGGAAGAGAGAGACAGGAACATCAATGATGAGAGAGAATCATTGATTGGCTGCCTCCTACATGACCCCCACTGGGGATCGAACCCACAACCTGGGCATGTGCCCTTGGCCAGGATCGACCTGGGACCCTTCAGTCTGCAGGATGATGCTCTATCCACTGAGCCAAACTGGCTAGGGCCAAAACGCTGTTTAAAGTGTATGACAGTATTATGTCTTTTATCCATGGACAAGAAATGTCTCTCCATTTATTTAGCTCATGTTATATTTTATTTATCAGAGTTTTGTAGTTTTCCTTATGCACATTTTTATTGGATCTATCCATATATATCTCATTTTGAGAGGTGCTAGTGTAAATGGTATTATGTTTTTAATTTCAAATTGTATTTATTCATTGCTGGTATGTTGGAAAGTGATTGGATTTTGTGTATTAACTTTGTATCTTTAAACCTTCCTGCAACTGCTTATTAGCAGTTCTGTCCATTATTTCAGAATTTCTACATATAATCATGTATCTGCAAACAAATATAGTTTTATGTCTTTCTTCCTAATCTGCATATTTTTTATTTTCTTATCTCACTTACTATATTAGCTAGGATTTCCAGTATGATGTTGAAAAAAGTGGTAAAGAGAGGACATCCTAGCCTTATACCTAACCTTATTGGGAAAGCTTTGAGGTTCTTACCATTAGTTATGATGTTAACTGTAGGTGTTTGTAGATATTCTTTATCAATTTGAGGAAGTTCCCTTCTAGTTCTAGTTTACTGAGAGGTTTTTGGTTTGTGTGTTTTTTACCATGAATAAGTGCTGGATATTGTTAAACACTTTTTCTGCATGTGATATTTTTTAGTGTGTTGCTGTGATGGATTACATTAATTCATTTTCAAATGTTAAACCAGCCTTACATGCCTAAAATAAATCCCACTTGCTCATGGTGTATAATTCTTTTTAGACATTGTTAATATTTTTTTAAAAATTTGCATCTATGTTCATAAAAGATATTGATCTCCAGTTTTCTTTTCTTGCAATGTCTTTGTGTACCTTTTTTTATTAGAGTAACTAGAGACCCGATGCACAAAATTCTTGCAAGAGTAGGCCTTCCTTCCTCCAGCTGCCAGTACAATCTTCTCTCCGGCCCCCAGGACTCAGGCTTCCCTTGCAGATGGAGGCCCTGCCCACCCGCTGTAGCCCACTGGTTGGTGGCTTGGGCCTCCCTCTTTGGGAGGATTGTGGAGCCCCCTGATTGATCACTCCACCGGCCAGTGGCCTGGGGCTTCCCTCTGCAGCCATCATGGGGCACTGACCGGGCCCCTGACCAATGGCATCACACCTGCCTTGGCTGGCCTGGCGCCAGTGGGTGTTACAGCACAGTCCCAGATGGTCATCCGGATGGCCATTCCACTGTTCGGCCGTTTAGTTGATTTGCATATTATGCTTTTATTATATAGGATGCTGGCCTCATAGAATGAGGTAGGAAGTATTCCCTCTGCTTCAATTTCTGGAAGAAAATGTAGAGAATTGCTATAATTTCTTCCTTAAGTGCCCTGGTAAACTCTACTGGTGAACCTACCTGGGACTGGTGATTTCTGTTTTGGAAGGTTATTAATTTTTGTTTCAATTTTTAAAATAGATATAAGCTTATTCAGATTGTCTATTTCTTCTTGTGTGAATTTTGGTAGATTTTATCTTTCAAGGGATTCATCCATTTCATATAGGTTATCAAATTTGTGGGCATAAAGTTGTTCATAACTTTTATTTATTACTAGAGGCCTGGTGCAAGAAATTCTTGCATGGGTAGGGTCCCTAGGCCTGACTGGCAAACAGGGCCGATCTGTGGGGCCACCGGTGGAGCGATCAGGGGTCCCTGCTGGCAACTGCCTTGGCTGGCCTGGGGCCTGAGGGCTGGGGGCAGCTCCTGTGTTGATCGTCTGCCCCCTGGTGGTCAGTGTACATCTTAGCGACCAATCGTTTCACTGTTCGTTCTGCTGTTGGGTTGATTTGTATATTAGGATTTTATTATATAGGGGTAGAGGCTCAGTGTATGAAATTCATGCACTGGTGGGGGGGGGTCCCTCAGCCCAGCCTGTGCCCTCTTGCAGTCCAGGACCCCTCAGGGGATGTCCGCCCATCTGCTTGCTGCTCCCTACCGCTTGGCTCACTGCTCCTTAGTGATGCTGTGGAGGCTCCTGTCATTGCTACTGCACTCGCCAGCCATGAGCCCCGATTCTGGCTGAGCAGCGCTCTCCCTATGGGAGCACACTGACCACCAGGGGGCAGCTCCTACATGGAGTATCTTCCCCCTGGTGGTCAGTTCATAGCAACCAGTCATTCCACTGTTCGGTCAATTTGCATATTAAGGTTTTATTATATAGGATAGGATATTGAATGTGAACTGTAAATGAAAAATAAAATTTTAAAAAGAACCAAATAAAATTTTAGATCTGAAAAAATTTTAATATGTATTTTTAATTCTCACCTGAGGATGTTTTTAAAATCGATTTTTAGAGAGAGAAACATCCATGTGACAGAGAAATACCAGTAGACTGCCTCTGCACCTGCACCTACTTTCATTTTGTTGTAATCTGAT
>NW_006285243.1:67005-72258 GCF_000327345.1 Myotis davidii | reverse complement strand
CTGGACCAGAATTGAACCCGGGACCGCTCAGTCCACAGGCTGATGCTCTATCCACTGAGCCAAACTAGTTAGGGCCAGAGGGTTTATTTTTTATTTTAATTTTTATTGATTGATTATTTTAGAGAGAGAAGGGGAGCGAGAGAAACACCAGTGTGTTGTTGGGCTTATTATGCTCTTTGGTTGCTTCTTGTCTGTGTCCTGACCAGGGATCCAACCTGCAACCTTGCTGTATTAGGAGGAGGTTCTAACCCACTGTGCTGCGGGCTGCCTGTCAGGGCCCCTCAACAAAACCCCTCTGGCTGCCCTGTCCCCTGCTGTGGGTCGGAGCTCCTCTGCCACAGCAAAGGTTTAGGTTCCATTCTGTCAGGGCACCAACTTGGTTTCAGGTTTGATCCCTGGTTGGAGCTGACTGCTGCTCAGGAAGTGACTGAGGACCATTGTACATCATTCAGGAGGGAGTTGGGGTTCCATTGCCTACATGGCTGACTCTGATCCCCACTACCCCCGCTCCTCCATCGAGGATGACTTCAACTATGTCAGCTGCGTGGCCTCCGCCAGTGTACAAAACCACATGAATAGGTCGACCTTACCCATGGCTCACCCAGCCCGGCTGCTGCGCAGTTGCCCCAGGAGGTGGATTTCCGGGTTCCCAGGGAGAGCACCCTCTGCTCCTGACTCCCAGGGAGAGTTCGGTCCCAGAGGGAAAGCACTTTGTTCTGCCTCCCCTAGGGGCGTCCCGGCCAGAGCGCCCATCCTGTGCAGGGCTTGGAGGGGAGGGCTGCCCCAAGGAGGCCTCCTAGCTGGGTGCTGAGAAAACGAAACTGGGGCCCTTCTTCCCTGAACCCTGTCATCTTTGGTGTAGAAAGGGACAGATAAAGCCTCAACAGCCTTACTGGGGCATACTGCATCCGCAGCCTGCTGAGCAGTAGTGATGTTATGGCATCCTGGACAATTTGCATATTCCTCTATTATTAGTATAGGTTGTTTTAATGCCCAATGAATAATCTGTTGTTTTTAATTTTTTGCATAGTTAACCTGGCTAGTTTTTAGTAATTTTAGTGATCTTTTCCAAAGAACCAGCTTTTAGTTATGTTGTTTTTCTTTATTAATATCTATTTTTATTTTGCTAATTTCTGCTCTAATTTTTATTTCTTCTTTTTTTAAGGTTTAATTTGGTCTTTTCCTAATTTCCTAAGGAAGAATCTTATTTTAGAGTTTTTCCTCTTTTCTAATTAAATGCTATAAATTTCTCTCTATGCATTGTTTTCACTGTATCCCATAAATTTTGATAAGTTGAATTTTCATTTAGTTATAAATATTTTTAAATTTGAGACTTCTTTTATCAAAATGTTATTTAGAAGCATGTTAATTTCCTAATAGATTGAGTTTTTCCAGTTACCTTTTTGTTTCTGATTTCTACTTTCATTTTGTTGTAATCTGAGAATACATTTGATTTCTATTCTTTTATTTATTTTTCCAGGTTTATTGAGATATACTTGGCATATAACATTATGTAAGATTAAAGTATACAATGTGATGATTTGATACACATATATATTGTAAAGTTATTTACCAAAAAATATCAGTTAAAACATCTTTCACCTCACATAATTACTGTTTTGTTACTATGGTTATGGTGATAATATAAAATCACTACTCGCATTGCAAGTTTCAAGTACAAAATACAGTATTGCTAAATGTAGTTACCATGTGGTACCTTACATCCCCTGAACTTATTCATCTTGTAAGTTTGTGCATACTAACCAACATCTTTTCATTTCCCCCACTCCTCAATCCATGGGAACTACAATTTACTCTTTGTGTCTATGACTTTGATGTTTTTAGATTTCATATGTAAGTGAGATAATTCATTATTTGATTTTGTATGTCTGACTTATTTCATTACATATGATGCCCTCAGTGTCCATCAATGTTTTCACAATTGGCAGGATTCATTTTTTATAGATGAATTATATGTATAATATTTTCATTATCCATTCATATATAGTGGACACATAGATTGTCTCCATGTCTGGACTATCCTATATAATAAAAGGCTAATATGCAAATTGACTGAACAGCTGAATGACTAATTGCTATGATACGCACTGACCACAGGGAGCAGTTGCTCAACACAGGAGCTGTCCCCTGGTGGTCAGGGCACTCCCACAGGGAGAGTGCTGCTCCCACCTCCGCAGCAGTGCTAAGGATGTCTGACTGACGGCTTAGGTCTGCTCCCCGTGGACATAAGCCATCAGTTGGACATACCCAGAAGGTGAGAAGTCATAGACTGGGCTGAGGGACTTCCATAATGCTTGTACCCATTTAAATTCACACCAAATGTGCACTAGGATTCCCTTTCTTCATATAGTCATAAGTATATGTTATTTTTTTTTGCCTTTTTTAATAATAACCCTTCTGGGATGTATGAAATGATATCTTGCGATTTTGTTTTGCATTTCTCTGATGATTTCATGTACTTACTGGGTATTTGTATCCATTCTTTGTAAAAATGTCTATTCAGTTCTTTATCCATTTTTCAGTAGGACTTCTTTTTGGCTATTGAATTGTATGAGTTCATTATGTGCTTGGAATATTTTCCCTTTATCAGGTAAATGGTTTGCATATATTTTCTCCAATTCCATAGGTTGATTTTTTATTTTCTTTATTGCTTATTTTGCTGTGTGTGAACCTTTTAGTTTTATGTAATCTCATTTGTTTGGTTATTGCTTTTGTTGGTTGTATTTTTAGTGTCAAAACCAAAAAAAATCACTGCCAAAACCAATGTCAAAGAGCTTTGTCCATATATTTTCTTCTAGGAGTTTTGAAGTTTCAGGTTCTTACAATTAAGTCCTTAATCAATTTCAAGTTAGTCATTTTGCATGTGACTATCCAGTTTTTCAAATGACATTTATTAAAGAGACAATCCTGTCCATTCTTGGTGCCTTTGCTAAATATTAGTTAACTATATATGCATAGATTTATTTCTTGACTGCCTGTTTTGTACCATCGGTCTGTGTGTCTGTTTTGTGTGTGTGTGTGTGAAAGAAAGAGAGAGAGAGAGAGAGAGAGAGAGAGAGAGAGAGAATACTACCCTGTTTTGATTACTAATATAGTTGAAGACAGAAAGTGTGATGCCCCTAGTTTTGTTCTTCTTTTTCAAAATTGTTTTGGCTGCTCAGAGCATTTTATGGTTCCATTCAAATTTTAGAATTTTTCCTACTCTGTGAAAAATTCCATTGGATTTTTGCTAGGAATTCCATTGAATCTATATATTGTTTAGGAGAATGGGCATTCTAATACAATTAACTTTTCTGATTCATAAACATGGGATATATTTCTATTTATTTGTGTTTTCTTCCATTCCTTTCATTAGCATCTTATAGTTGTTAGTGTGTAGGTCTTTCACTTCCTTGATTAAACTTATTCCTGGACACTGTCTGGACCCACGTGCCCACCACGGACACCTGCCTGACCTGCATGAGCGCCACTAACCAGGATGACCTCTTACCCCTGCTGTGGACTTAGCCACTGCCACTGCTACTGTAGGGTGGTGCTTCCACCCTAGAATCCAGCTTCTCTGCTCCATCATCAGAGCTCAAGGCAGAAACTGTGATGAAGGCTGGGGAGTCTCCCCTGCCCTGGACCTGAGGATACTGAAGGAGCTACAGATCTGTAGGAATTCATGCTGGTGAGCAGAAATGGGACTAGACAGTAGGACCAGGAAGGATAATCAACCCTGCCTGCCCACCTGAAAACAGGGGAGGTGCCCTCTTTCCCACTGGCAAAATAGCTGCTTCTGACGTGAACTGCAGTGATCTGAGGTAAGGGGGAACAGCCTGAGGCTAGAAACCTGGGCCCCTGTAGGTGGCAGTAAGGAGGAGCCAGCAAGCAAGACAGGGATAAAGCATTGGAAGGAGAGACATCCCCCGACCCCAACCCAAGCTACTGGCACCACTCCCAACACTAGCCTGATCCAACAATCTCGGCAAAAACTAAGATAACCCTGCAGAGTCCAGCTCCATGGGAGAAGGGAAAACAGCTCAGAACAGGGACACTCAAGATGTGCGATTTGAGACAACCAAGATGGCAGCATAGGTAAACACTTGAACTTGCTGTCACGCACAGCCACATTAAAACTACAACTAAAAGACAAAACGAATATCATCCAGAACCACGGGAAGGCTGGCTTAATGGAAATTCTACAACTAGAAGGAAAGAGAAAAGCGCATTGAGTCTGGTAGGAGGTGCAGAGGTGTGGAAGAGTAAAGGTATTGGGGGGCGCGTTTTAGGGGCTGGCAGCTGGGTATACTGTTGTCTTTTTCAATCAGGAGGGAGACACAAGCTCCTGACTGCTCTGAACTCCAGTTCCAGGCAAGAATTTGGGGACATAGACTCATACGAAGACTGTCTGGCATTGGGCAGGAATGTGAGAGCAGCTTTCTTGCAGAGGTGCTTGCAGTGCTCATTGTTCCTGCACGGGGCCACAGGACACAGACCCCAGGACCTCTCTGAGGCAAAGCAGACTGGCAGCCATTGTGATTTGCTCCACCTTGGTGATTCCCTGAGACCCCGCCCCACCTAATTTACAACCCCATCCAAGCTGCGCACAGAAGCTTTTGCATACGAATGACATGGCCTTTCTCCACATAAAAACTCTGGCAGCCATTGTGATTTGCTCCACCTTGGTGATTCCCTGAGACCCCGCCCCACCTAATTTACAACCCCATCCAAGCTGCGCACAGAAGCTTTTGCATACGAATGACATGGCCTTTCTCCACATAAAAACTTGTCAAACTGTAGCTGGCTCAGAGAACCCCAGAGATTCCAAAAAAAGGCTTAAGGCTTGTCAGCAGTCTGCATTACTTCACAGCTGTGCCGCATCTGGGCACCTCTAAACCCCAAACAAATAGGAGGAATATTCAGATCTCCCTGTAGCTTCTTCTGGGTGGGCTCAGGGAGGAGCTGACTTTGTACCTGCTTGGAGATCCAAGAGCCAGTCTACCCAGTGGTCAGAGTGAGATCATCCAGATTACAACTCTTCACATCCATAAGAGACACAATCAGGGGGCAGACTCAGTGAGCACTAAAGCCCACTGAAGCAAGTCCTGCCCCATAAGGGAGTCTCCTGCACAACAGATCTTCCAGTGTAGACACAGCTGGACATCACAGCCAATTGGCCTGGAGGTCAATTCCTCCCAGTGATACCAATAGCAATAAAGGGTTAACTACAAGACTGTGCACACAGACACC
>NW_006285243.1:63442-64104 GCF_000327345.1 Myotis davidii | reverse complement strand
GGATGTGTTTTCTGTTATTGATGATGGATACTTCAAAAAATCCAAAAACTGGCAGGATCATCAGCCATTGATGGGTGGGGATTATTTAACACTTACACAGCTATAAATATTATTGTATAATCAAGTGAATAAATAATCTGATGGACAGAATAAACTGGTGATTATAATAGAATCAGGGGCATAGAAAGGGAGTGGACTGACTATTCTTGGGGGGAAAGGGGTGTGGGGGATTCAGGAAGAGACTGAACAAAAATCGTGCACATATGGATGAGGACATTGGGGGAGCGGTGAGGGCGGAGGGTTGGGTGGGACCTGGGTGGAGGGGAGCTATGGGGGTAAAAAGAGAACAACTGTAATAATCTGAACAATAAATATTTATTTTTTAGAAAAATATGTGAGATTCAAAGCAGACCCAGCCTCTGGGTTACGGAGGTTCTATCCACTGGACTACTGAGGGCTTCAACCTATCTGGCCTCAGTCACGCTGCCCAGGGTCAGAAAAAGGCAGTGACCCACACTGGTCTGCACCAGAGAAGCTCAGGCAGAGCCATGAAAATGGCCCTCAGCCCCTCACCCAGACTGGCCAGGGACCCCAGTGGAGACCCTCACCCTAAAGGGGGTGTGGCCAGCCTGAAAACAGCCATCAGCCCCTCACCCAGGCTC
>NW_006285243.1:59906-63168 GCF_000327345.1 Myotis davidii | reverse complement strand
GGGGGGGCAGTTGGGGTGAGAAGGCTGGTGCGGGGGGGCAGTTGGGGTCGGGCAGGCCAGCAGGCAGAGTGGTTAGGGGCAATCAGGCAGGCAGGCAGGTGAGCACTTAGGAGCCAGCAGTCCCAGAGTGCAAGAGGGATGTCCAACTGCCAGTTTAGGCCCGATTCCTATAACCCAGCAGTAGGATATCCTTCAAGGGGTCCCAGATTGGAGAGGGTGCAGGCCAGGCTGAGGAACACCCCCTCCCCGTGCATGAATTTCGTGCACCAGGCCACAAGTTTAAGAGAAAGGAACACTTACAAGATCTTTTTAAAAATCCAGTTTTACCCTAAGTCCAAAAGCAGATAAAGACACTATAAAAAAGGAAAATTACAGCCAATATCATTGATGAATATAGATGCTAAAATCCTCAACAAAATATTAGCAAATCAGATCCAGCAATATATTGAAAAGATCATACACCATAAATAAGTGGGTTTTATTCTGGGGATGTAAGGCCGGTACAATATTTGCAAATCTATAAATGTCATACATCACATAAACAAGATGAATGATTAAAATCACATGATCATATCAATATGCAGAAAAAGCAATCAACAAAATCCAGTACAATCTATACTAATAATATCCTAGGTGGTGTCATGCCCTCACCTCATCACAAGATGGCTGTCACAAGATGGCCATCACAAGATGGCAGCATGCACAGTGGAGGCAGGGCCCAGTGGCTGCCCTGCATGGTGAGGCCTGGGGGTCCTGTGGCTCTGCGCAGTGCGGAGGAGGCTGGTCCCTGAGTCTCCTCCGCCTCATGCACAGGAGGTGGGTCCTGGTGGAGGAGGCAGGTTGCGGCAAGGGAGAGCAGTTGGGGGCGATCAGGCCAGCAGGGGAGGGCAGTTGTGGGCAATCAGGCTGGCAGGGGAGCAGTTAGGCGTGATCAAGCCAGCAGGGGAGCTGTTAGGCAGTGATCAGGCTGGCAGGCAAAAGCGGTTAGGGGAAATCAGGCAGACAGGCAGGCAAGCAGTTAGGAGCCAGCGGTCCCGGATTGTGCTGGCAGTCGGACATCCCCTGAGGGGTCCCAGATTGGAGAGGGTAGAGGCCAGACTGAAGGACCCCCCCCCCCCGGCCTGTGCATGAATTTCATGCACTGGGACTCTGGTATTTTGATAAAAACACTCAGCAAAGTGGGAAAAAAGGAATCGTACCTCAATATAATAAAGGCCACATATAACAAGCCTACAGTCAACATTATACTTAATGGGAAAAACTAAAAGCATTTCCCTTAACAAGAACAAGGCAAGAATGACTGCTTTCACTACTCTTATTCAACATAGTACTGGAAGTCCAAGCCACAGGAATCAGACAAGAAGAAGAGACAAAAGGCATCTAAATTGGAAAGGATGAGGTAAAATTGTCATTATTCACAGATGACATGATATTGTACATAGAAAACCCTAAAGACTCCACCAGGAAACTACTAGATTTAATAAATGATTTTGGCAGTACAGCAGTATACAAACTAAACATTCAGAAATCAATGGCATTTTTATATTCCAATAATGAACTCTCAGAAAGAGAATTAAAAATAAAAAAACTAAAAACAAACAAACAAAAAAACACAACACAATCCCATTTACCATTGTGACAAAAAAAAAAAAAAAGATACATAGGAATAAACTTAACCAAGGAGATCAACAACTGTACTTGGAAAACTACAGGACATTGAAAAAGGAAACAGAGGAGGATACAAACAAATGGAAATATATACCAGGTTCATGGATAAGAAGAATTGACATCATTAAAATGTCCATAATACTGACAGCAATCTATACATTCAACACAATCCTTATTAAAATACCAATGGCATAATTCACAGAACTAGAACAAATATTCCAAAAATGTATATGGAATCATAAAACACCCAGAATAGCTTCAGCAATCCTGAGAAAGAAGAAGAAAATTAGAGGGATCACAATACTGGGTATCAAAGTATTCTACAAACCTGCTGTATTCAAAAGAGCTTGGTACTGTCAAAAGAACAGGCATAGAGACCAATGGAACAGAGACCCCAGAAATTGACCCACACCATTATGATCAATTAATATTTGACAAAGGATGCAAGAATATACAACAGAATAAAGACAGTCTCTTCAACAAATGGTGTTGGGAAAACTGGACAGACACATGTAAAATGAGGAAACTAGACTACCACCTTAAACCATACACAAGCATAAACTCAAAATGAATAAAATACTTAAATGTAAGCCATAAAACCATACAAATCCTAAATGCAACTGCAGGCAGTAAAATCTCAGACATATCATGTAGCAGAAATTTTGTTGATATGTCTCTTAGGGTAAAAGAAACAAAGGAAAAAATAAACAAATGGGACTACATCAAAATGAAACCCTTCTGCACAGCAAAATAATTAGCATCAAAAAGAAAAGGGAACACACTGTATGAGAGAAGATATTTGGCAATGATACATCTGATAGAGGGTTAATCTCCAAAATATATAAAGTACTCATACAACTTAACAAAAGGAAGACAAAAAATCAAATTAAAAATGTGCAGAGGACCTGAATAGAGAGTTCTCCAAAGAGGACATACACATGGCAAAGAAACTTATGAAAAAGTATTCAAAATCACTGATCATCAGAGAAATACAGATTAAAACCACAATGAGATATCACCTCACACCTGTCAGAATGGCTAACATCAATAAATCAACAAATGACAAGTAATACTGGCAGGGATGTGGAACAAAGAGAACACTAGTTCAGTGCTGGTGAGAATGCAGACTGGTGCAGCCACTCGGGAAACAGTATGGAGTTTCCCCAAAAACTTAAAAATGGAACTTCCATTTGATCCAGCTTTCCCACTTCTGAGAATATATCCTAAAAACTCCAAAACACCAATCTGAAAGCAATATATGCACTGCTACATTCATAGCAGCATTATTTACAATTACTAAGATGTGGAAACAGCTCATGTGCCCAGCAGTGGATGAATGGATAAAAACACCGTGGGACATTTACACAGTGGAATACTATGCAGCTGTAATAAAGAGGGATCGCTTACTCATTCAGACAGCATGGGTGAACCTGGAGACTATTACTCTAAGTGAAATAAGGCAGTCTGAGAAAGACAAATATCACATGATCTCACTTATTTGTGGAATCTAATGAACAAAATGAATTGATCAACAAAATAAGACCCAAAGCATGGAGGCATGTTTCACACTGACATATCTCGATGTAGGGATGGG
>NW_006285243.1:39719-58803 GCF_000327345.1 Myotis davidii | reverse complement strand
TATAATTGAAACTTTGTTCCCTTCAGTGGAGCTTAGAGCCTGCCAGGATGGGCGGGAAGCTTGGCTTCCTCCATCACTGGAGCAACAAAGCCTCCTGCTCGCTCCAGCTCTGTGGCTTCCAGCCGCCATCTTGGTTGGGTTAATTTGCATATAGTCCTTCTGATTGGCTGGTGGGCATGGCTTAAGGCATAGCAAAGGTACGGTCAATTTGCATGTTTGTCTTTTATTAGATTAGATATGCATAACCCATGGACACAAACAATAAGGTGGTGAAGACCTGGGAGGTTGAGTAAGGGCTGGGTGGAGAGGGTTAAAGGCAGGGAAAATAGGAGACATCTGTAATATTGTCGATAATAACATAAAATAAAATTTATTCCTAAGTATGTTATTGCTTTTTATGCTGAATTATTTATTTTTAATATAGTCTAGCATAAGTGGACAGAAAAGCAGCTAATTTTTCTGTTGATTTTGTATCCTAAAACTTCACTGAAATTGTTTATTAGTTCTAACACATTTCTGTGCAGTCTTTAAAATTTTGTGTATACAAGACCTTGTCCTCACCAAACAGACAATTTTATTTCTTCCTTTCAAATTTGAATGCCTTTTATTCTTTCCTGAGTCTCTATGGCTAAGACTTCCAGTATGAAAGTTCAAAAGGAGTGCTGAGAGTCAGCACCCTTGTCTTGTTCCTTATCTAAGAGGAAATATTTCCAACCTATCACTATCTTATCTAATAAAAGAGAAACATGCTAATTACCCTTGCCATTGGCTAATCAGTGAGATATGCAAATTAACTGCCAGCCAAGATGGTGGCCAGCAGCCAGGCAGCTTGAAGCTAACATGAGGCTTGCTTGCTTCAGTGACGGGGAAAACCAACATTCCCCGCCTGCCTTGCCGGCCTCTGAGCTTACAGTTGTGTTAAGTTACTGGTGGAAATCATTTTACAATGTATATATCAAATCATCACACTGTACACCTTAAATATGTACAATTTTCTTGGTCAATTATAACTCAATAAGCCGGAGGGAGAGAAGAACCCTGTTTATAGTCAAGTTTCAGTATCCGTCCTCTGTCCTCTGTCAAGAACTCAGCAATTCTTTCTCCAGGGGCATCGAAAATCACTTTCAGGCATCCATGTGTAGAGATCACTCCCCTTAAGCAATTCATTTTGGCAGTCTGCATCAGATAGACAACAATGCTGTAAAATTTTATTTCCCCATAAACAGCAACTTTTCCCAGCAGAAATACATTTGTGGTGTTTCAATGACTGAGTATCCCAATAAATTCTGCACTCGAAGCACATTTTAAAAACGCGCCTTGGGTGAAAGCCAAAAAGGTTGCTTCGTTCCTTATGTGCTGTCTGCTTTAAAGATATTACAGAATGTGAACTTCTCTCTGCCAGCCTGAAGAGTCAGATGAGTAAGACCTACATTAATCTGCTACTCAATCGCCTCAGGTCTGGTACTATCTGGTGTGAAGAGAAGACTGTTTGTCAGGAGGAGTTGAGTTTGGAAGGTTGGATTTGTGACTGAGCACTAGTTACCCTTCGGCTTGTTTTAAACTGCCTCAGAACCCAGTCACCCTGCAGGCAGTTGTACTTGTCACAATACATTAGCAACAGGCTGCTTTATGCCACTGGAGGTAATATCAAATCCATACATAAAACCACGTGACACTCCTAAATGAAACATGGACTGGAAAACATTATGCCCTGTGTTTTTATGCACCAAAGAGAAAAAACAGTTGAGGACTATTCTCTTAGACACTTCGTGGGATGATTAAAGACTAAAAGATGGTAAAATTCAGACAGTAAAAACTGTCTGACAACAATCCAGTCCAGGGCATGAAATGGGACAGCAAAGGCCTGAGAGATCTGACCAGAAGGGCAGATCCTCCGTCTCATGGGTGTTATCATAAATCGGCCCGATGTTATTCTCTGCATTCATATCCATCTGAGACTACAAAAAGCAAATGCACCCGGCCAGCATAGCTCAATGGTTGAGCATTGACCTATGAACAAGGAAGTCATGGTTCAATTCCAGGTCAAGGCACGTGCCCAGGTTGCAGGCTTGATCCCTAGTGTGGGACCTGCAGGAGGCAGCCCATCAATGATTCTCTCTCATGACTGATGTTTCTACCTCCTCTAGTCTATCTACATAAAAGGCTAATATGCTAAGTGCCCAACCATATGGGTAATGACATCATGTAGCAACACCCAGCTTCTTCTCCCTAGCAACTAGCCTCCTTGCAGTTTCTTCATCCCAGGAATATGACTTTCTTTATAGCCAGGTAGAAACATTTCACACCTTAACCTAATGTCTGTGAAGTGTTTTCCCATGCCTCATCTCATTTGATCCTCACACAAGTCCTGGTGTAGGTAGATAGGAGACCTGGTGAAATCCTATTTTCTTTTCATTAGCCAGAAAATGGAGATTTAGAAAGCTTAGAAACTTGACCCAACTGAAAAGAAATAAGAAATGGTGGACTTTGAAAATTACTTCAGGTTTTCTCACTGTGCTGAATATAGTCAAACACTGCTGCAGTTAAATATTTACCTTTTGTTCACCCTGCATGATCTACAATAATAATGTGCTTCGTGTTGATATTTACTGCTGTGTTGCTGACAATTACCTGAAATAGAAGTTGGGGTGCTTCCCTGGGCTGGAAAAAGTTTAGCTACATCAGAAAGCAGGCCTAATTAACCAAGTTTATTCTATATCTATAAAAGGCTAAGCTGACTCACATATGTGCTATATATATAAATCTCTCACTAGCACCAACCGCACACATGTGTTTCCATCTGTCATTATCAATTGTGAATTTGGTTGACACTTCTATTATAGAGAAAGGGCGAATAGCAATATTAAAACATTTATTCTAATTAATTTCCTTTCAATGTGCATGAATCCTTACACCAGGCCACTAGTTTAATATAATGTTACCTGTGGGCCATTATTAAGTTGAGGTATGTTCTTTCTATTCCCATCCTGTTGACATTTTTTATCAGGAATGAATGTTGAAATTACCATATCTGTTGAAGTGATCATAGGGTTTTTGTCTTTCATTCTATTAATATGATATATTGCATTTGTTGTTTTGTGTATGTGGAAACATCCTTGCATCCAAAAAATAAATACCATTTGATCATAATTTATAAGACTTTTCATGTGCTGTTGAATTTGATTGGCTGGTATTTTATTGAGAATATGCATCTGTATTCATTCGGGATAAAGACTGTAGTTATCTTTTGGTTTAGTATCCTTACCTGACTTTAGTATTAGGGTATTGCTGCACTTATTAAATGAGTTTCGGAGTGTTCTCTACTCTTAAATTTTTTTGGAAAAGAATGAGAAGAATCTCAGTAAATTATTCTTTAAATGTTTGGTAAAATTCATCCTTCAAGCATTCTGGTCCTGTGCCCTTCTTTGGAGGTTTTTGATTACTGATTCAATCTCTTTACCTGTTTGTTATTGGTCTGTTAAGATTTTTCTGATGTAGACGTTTTTCTCCAAGTACATGTATAGTTTATTTTTTAAATTTATTGTTGAAAGTATTACAGATGTCCCTTTTTTACTCCCCACTAACCCATCCTCACCATACATGTCCCTTCCAGAGGCCTTCATCCCACTAGTGTCTGTGTCCATGGGATATGCAGATATACATATAAGTTCTTTGATTGATCTTTTCCCTGTCCTCCCATCTATGACCCCCTGAGAATCCTCAGTCTCTTGGATGGTTCCATACCTGTGAATCTATTTCATTTGTCAGATTACTTGGCTCCTTAGATTCCACAAATAAGTGAGATCATGTGATAGTTGTCTGTCTCTGACTGGCTTATTTCACTTAGCATGATACTTTCCAGGTCCCTCTAAGCTGTCTCAAAGGTTAAGATACCCTTATTTTTTATAGCAGCATAGTACTCCATTGTGTAAATGTACCAGTTTTTTAATCTATTCATCTATTGATGGGCTGTTTCCAGATCTTAGCTATTGTAAGTAATTCTACTATGAACATAGAGGGGCATATTTCTAATTGGTGTCTCAGGTTTCCTAGGATATATTTCTAAAAGTGGGATCACTGTGTCAAATGAAAGTTCCACTTTTAATTTTGTGAGGAAATTCCAGTTTTCCTTTGTGGTTGTGCCAGTCTGCATTCCCACAAGCAGTGTAATAGGGTTCCTTTTCCTCCACATCCTCCCCATTTGATTCTGACATGTGTGAGGTGTTATCTCATTGTCATTTTAATTTGCATCTCTCTGACGATAAGTGACCCTGACCATTTTTTTTTTCATATGTCTCTTTGTTATTTGTATGTACTCTTTGGAGAAATGTCTATTTAGATGCTCTGTCCATTTTTTTGATTGGATGGTTTGTCTTTTTTTTTTGAGTTTTATGAGAACTTTTTATAATTTGGAAATTAACCCCTTATCAGGTGTAACATTGGCAAATATGTTTTTCCATACAGTGGGTTCCATTTTCATTCTGATGCTGGTTTCTTTTGCTGTGCAGAAGCTTTTTATTTTGATGTAGCCATGTTTGTTTATTTATTCCTTTGCTTCTCTTGCCCTAGGCATTGTATCAATGAAAATTTTGCTATGTGAAATGTCTGATATTTTGTTAACTACATTTTCATAAAAGATCTTTATGTTTTTGTGACTTATATTTAAATCTTTTATTTATTTTTGAGTTTATTTTTGTGTATGGTATAAGGTGCTAGTTTAGTTTAGTTTTGTTTTTTTGCATGTACATGTCCAATTTTCCCAACACCATTTATTGAAGATACTATCTTTACCCTATTGTATATTCTTGCCTCCTTTATCAAATATTAATTGAGCATAATGGCTTGGGTCAATTTCTAGGTTCTCTGTTCTGTTACATTGATCTATATGCTTGTTCTTGTGCCAGTATCAGGCTGTTTTAATTACAGTGGCTTTATAGTATAGCTTGATATCTGGTATTGTGATCCCTCTGACTTTGTACTCCTTTCTCAAGATCACTGCAGCTGTTCAGGGTCTTTTTTGTTTCCATATAAATTTTTGGAGTGTTTTTTCTAGATCTGTGATATATGCCATTGTTATTTTCTTAGGGATCGCATAGAATCTATAGATTGCTTTGGATACTATGGACATTTTATTGATGTTAATTCTACCAATTCATAGACACAGTATATTCTTCTACTTGTGTGTACCTTCGTCTACTTATTACTGGGCTTGTTCTACTTTGTTTCTTTCCTTCTACTTACTTTGGACTTTTCTTCTTGTTCTCTTTCTAGTTCTTTAAGTTTTAGGGGTAGGCAGTTTATTAGCAATTTTTAGAATGTCCTCTGTGAGCTTCAGAAGAATGTATGTTCTTATATCTCTTTTTTCATGTTCTAAAGTTTTCCAAGGACAGGTCTCTTACCTCCTTAGTTAACTTTATTTATAGTATATTAATTTTTTATTGCAATGTTAAATGGGATTGTTATTTTAGTTTCTAATTTTTTATTTTATTTTTATTTTATTTTACCGTTTAAGGTATTGGAAATAGTAGTACATATGTCTCTCTCTTTTTTTCCCCCACTGACCTCCCCGTGGCCTCCCCTATCCACCAGCACTTACCATCATCCCCTTGCCCTCAGTGTCTTGCATCTGTTGGTTGTGCTAATATGCATGCATACAAGTTCTTTAGTTGATCTCTTATCCAGCCAACCCTCTCCTACTTTCCCGCTGTACAGTCTGTTCGATGCTTCTTTGCCTCTATTTTTGTTCAACAGTTTATAATGTTCTTTATTATCTGTAAATAAATGAGATCATGTGGTATTTATCTTTCACTGACTGGCTTATTTCACTTAGCATAATGGTCTCCAGATCCATCCATGCTGTTGCAAATGATAAGAATTCCTCATTTTTACAACAGCATAGTATTCCCTTGTGTAGAAGTACAACAGTTTTCTAATCCATTCATCTGCTGATGGGCATTTAGGCTGTTTCCAAATTTTAGCTATTGTAAATTGCACTGCTATGAACATAGGGGTGCATATAGCCTTTCTGATTGGTGTTTCTGTTTTCCTGGGATATATTCCTAAACGTGAGATCACTGGGTCAAAAGGGAGTTCCATTTTTAGTTTTTTGAGGAAACTCCATACTGTCTTCCATATCCTTTTGTGAAGTTGTATGAGGTCCCTGTAAATGTTGGAGATTAAACCCTTATCGGTGATAACATTTGCAAATATGTTCTCCCATGCAGTAGGCTTTCTTGTTGTTTTGTTGACGGTTTCTTTTGCTGTGCCGAAGCTTTTTATTTTGATATAGTCCCATTTGTTTATTTTCTATTTAGTTTCCATTGCCCTAGTGTTGTGTCCAAAAGTAAACTGAGTGTGTGTGTGTGGGGGGGTGGTGAAAGGATTAAGGAAAGACAGACAAGAGAATGAAAGCTGGGTCTCGGTGGGACACTGCTCCCTGATGAGGAGACAGCGCCAGTGCCCACAAGCCGTGTCTTTATTTTATAGAGGATGCCACGAGGCAAAGTAGGGGCATCATCACTTTGTTTAGAGCATTCTCGTGAGTTCCAACCTCACTCAACTACATGCACCTGAACTCTAGCGCACAGGCATGTGGGCCACGTGTTTGGACCATAGGTTCAAGCTTACTACCACAGCCATTGGATATAATTGTGCTGGGTGGGCCCTGCCCTCCAGCTGGGACTTGCACGTGACAATGAGAGGACCCTGTCCTTTCATTAGTCCGAGGTTTGAACCTAGCCAAAACACGGTAACTCCGCCCCATATCCTAGAAGCTGTATCAGTAAAGATATTGCTAAGACAATAGTCTGGTATTTTGTTACCTCTGGCTTCTTCTACGATTTTTATGGTTTCCATTTTATGTTTAAGTCCTTTATCCATTTTGAGTTTGTTTTGGTGTATGGTGTAAGTTGGTGGTCTAGTTTCATTTTTTGCAAGTATCTGTCCAAAATCCATGAACATGGTATATTCTTCCATTTATTCATGTCTTCTTCTGTCTCCTTTTTTAGCATCCTGACATTTTCTGAGTACAGGTCCTTTGTCTCCTTGGTTTAGTTTATTCCCACTCTGATCTTTATTATTTCTCTACTTCTGTTCACATTGGGCTTTTCTTGTGGCTCTCTTTCTAATTCTTCAAGTTGCAGAGTTAGATGTTTTATTACCCGTTTTTTCTTGTTTTTGGAGGAAGGCCTGTAATGCTATGAACTTCCCTCTCAGGACTGCTTTCACTGTGTCCCAAAGATTTTGGATTGTTGTGTTTTCATTGTTGTTTGTTTCTAGGTTGTGTTTTATTTCTTCTTTGATCTCTTTGGTAACCCACTCATTGTTTAATAGTGTGGTATTCAGCCTCCAAGTGATTGAATTTTTGTGATTGTTTTTACTGTAGTTGATTTCTAATTTTATGCCATTGTGATCTGAGAAGATGCTTGGTATAATTTCAATCCTCTTGAAATTGCAGAGACTTTGCCTGTGACTTAGTTTGTGACCTAACATATAGCCTATCTTTGAAAATGTCTCATGTGAGCTTGAGAATAATGTATATTCTGTAGTTTTGTGGTGGAATGTTCTAAAGATGTCAATTAAGTCCATCTGATCTAGTGATTTATTTAAGATTGATGTTTCTTTGCTAATTTTTTTGTCTAGAGGATTTATCCAGTGATGTTAATGGGGTATTAACATCTCTTACTATGATTGTGTTGCTGTCAATCTCTTCCCTGATGTCTTCCAGTTTGGGTTTTTTTTTTAATGTATTTGGGTGCTCCTGCATTGGATGCATAAATGTTTACCAGAGTTATATCCTCTTGTTGTATCGATCCCTTTAGGATTATGAAGTGGCCTTTATTATCTCTTGTTGTGGTCTTCACTTTGAGGTCTATTTTGTCAGATATAAGTATTGCTAGCCCAGCTTTTTTTAAAATTTCCATTTGCCTGATAGATATTTTTCCATCCCTTCACTTTCAGTCTGTCTGAGTGTCTTATTCTGAGGTTGGTCTCCTGTAGACAGCATATATATGGGTCATGTTTCTTATCCATTTACTCACTCAATGTCTTTTGATTGGAGCATTTAATCCATTTACATTTAATGTTATTATTGATAGGTACTTGTGTATAGTCATTTCTGTACTTTATGCCTGTGTTCCTTCCTCTATTTCTATTTCTTCTTTTTATAGCATTCCCTTTATCATTTCTTGAATTGCTGACTCGGTAGTGATAAACTCCCTTAGCCTTTTTTGTCTGCAAAGCTCCTGATTTCCCCTTCAATTTTGACTGTTAGTCTTGTTGTATAGAGTATTCTTGGATTCAATCCTTTGCTTTTCATCACTTTGTGTGCCTCTTTACATTCCCTTCTAGCTTGATGTGTTTCTGTTGAGAAATTATTTGATAGTCTGATGGGGGATCCTTTGTAGGTAACTCTCTGTCTCTTTCTTGCAGCCTCTAAGATTCTCTCTTTTTTCTTAACATTTGCCATTGTAATTATGATGTGTCTTGGTGTGGGTCTTTTGGGATTCATCTTGCTTGGGACTCTGTACTTGTGTACTACCCCCCCCTCCCATATCCAGGAAGTTTTCTGTCATTATTTCTTCAAATAGATTCTCTAATACTTCCTGCTCTTCTTGTCCTTCTGGCGTATGTTACTTCATTTTATGTTGTCCCAAAGCTCCCTTAGGCTCTCCTCCTGCTTTTTAATTTTTTTTCCAGTTGCTGTTCAGATTGAGCTTGTTTCTCTACCTTATCTTCTAACTCACTAATTCGGTCCTCCACTTCTTCTAGTATACTGTTGAAACCTTCCATAGAGTTTTTGATTGTAGCTATATCACTTTTTATTTCTTCCTGATTTTTGCATAGGTTGTTGATTTTCTCATCCATCAGGTGTATGAACTGTACGACCATTACTCTGAATTCTTTTTCTGTCATGTTGCATTCCTCCACGTCCCTTATTTCCTTTCTTGGCAACTCCTCATTTTCTTTCCTCTGGGGATTATGTTGTCTCCCCATTCTGACTATCACCAGAAAGTTCAAACGTTGAGTTGCAAAGACCTGGGCCATGTTCAGTAGGAGCTTCAATGGGAGCTTCACACCACTTGAGTGTCACTGAAGAGCTCTGACACCAAGATGTGTGCCTGCTGTGGATTGGTGGAAGCCATGCTCACCCAGGATCAGAGTCACGGGCACTCAGTGTGGCCTTGTGTACGCACATAGAATCAGTGACCCCACCTATGCTTCACCAAAACAGAGACTCTGCTGGCATGTCCCAAAAATCAGAGTTCCCTAAGACATGCCAGGAGTCAGAGTTCCCCAAGAATCGAGTATCATAGTCTCTGTTGCTTGGTGCGGCCTCGTTCCAAGAATCAGGGTCCTTGTGTGTGCTTGTTCTAAGAATTTGAGTCACTGGCTCTTAGTGCGAATGCATTGGGAATTCGGAATCCCAGGTACACACCATGAGAAACAGAGTCAAGTCACTGGTGCTCAGTGCTGCCTCTCGCATGGAGAATCTGGGTCCCCCGTCTGCTTGGGGGACCAGGTTGCCCAGTAGCACTGTATTGGCAGGAGGTCCACTCCTGTGCTGTGGAAAACAGACTTTCGTGTGCACTTGCCCAGAATTGAAGTCAGGTGGCACTGCCGCCCTGCTTGGGTGTGGGGTTTGGTTGCCTGATTGCATTGTGGGGGAACAGATTCCCAGTGTCCGCATGTCCAGGCTCAAATTCCTGTGGCGGCGTTGAGGCCCTGTGCGAAGGGTGGGTCTAGCAGTTCCTATGGTGCTGCCAGGAGCCTACGGGGAGGGGGATGGGTTCGGTGACTGACAGAAATTTGCGGCTGGGATGTCTGGATTCTTGGTGGCTGTGGGTCTGCAGCTGTGGTCACAGGTCTCTGTTCCCAGTGGCTGTAGGGTCCCGGTTTGCATCTGAGACCAGACTGGGTAGTGCTGAGGCCAGGATCCTAGTCTCAAGAAGCTCTGTTTTTCAAGATGGCATGGTCTCTGCACCTGTGCTGACTGCCCCCGGAGTGTCCGCCGTGGCAGCGTGGCTCCGCCATCTAAGACTGCCCAGTTTGGCCACCCTTTGGAAGACCTGCAGGATCTAACTGTCCATAGCTCATACACACACATACCAGACACATCCACACACTCCTCTATCACTCCCTCATTCTCTCACACTCTCTCCCTCCCTACCTTCCTGCTGGCCGCCATCTTCCAACTCCTCTTAGTTTCTATTTTTAAGAGTTAATTATTGCTATATAAAAATGACAATGATTTCTGGGTGTCAAATTTGTATACTGCTACACTTTCAAAATAATTTATTCAGTCTAGCAGTTTTCTGGTGGAGTCTTTAGGGTTTTCTATGTCAATATGGTGTCATCTTTGAATTGTGACAGTTTTCCTTCCTCCTTTCCAATTTGGATGCCATTTATTTTTCCTCTTGTCTGGTCGCTGTGACTAGGACTTCCAGTATTATCTTAAATAGCAGTGGTGAAAGTGCACATCCCTGTCTGGTTCCTGATCTTAGGTGAAATGGTTATAGTTTTTGTCCGTTGAGTATGATGTTGGCATTTATTATGTTGAGGTATGATCCCTCTATTCCCACTTTGCTGAAAGTTTTTATTTAAAATATGTTTTGTATTTTGTCAAATTCTTTTTCTTATCTATTGATATGTGGTTTTAGTCTTTCAATTTGTTTATGTGATGTATCATGTTTTTTTATTTGTGAATATTGTACCAGCCTTACATCTCTTGGGTTTGTGTCTATGTCTTAGGTAGATCTACTATGACTCCCAGTCTCTAGTGCAGAACAATATCAGATGCTGTTTGTGACTGGCCCTGAGTACCCTTTTTGGAGCTATCAGCAATTGACAACTTTTGGCCCCCTCTGCTGGGGATGGGTGCCTTTGGAAAGGACTATGATGTGTACCAAGGTTTTTCCTTTTCCTGGGTCCAGAGGAAAACCAGGCAAGAACTCAAAGCCTCCAGAGATCAGCCTCTGCCTATAGTCCGTTATTCTCAGTCTTAATTAGCCTCAAGCTATTGATCACAGCAAGGCATAGACTCCACTGGGTGGGGCAAGATGTTTTACAACAGAGTGGGGCAATTGTTTCCCACCCCAGGCAAAAGCTGCCCGGATGGTAACAGTCTGCATGACAAAGGTCCTCTGTAGTATGAGGGAATGATTCAGCTCAGGAAACCAGGGCAGCTGCCTTCCCAGCTCTATCCCTAGAGCCCCAACCCTGGGTTCTCCTCACACAGCTCTAGTTAACTCTGCCCTTCCTCTGCTCGAACCCAAGGTAAGTGGCTGCACACCAAATTTTGTGCATTGGCCCTTTAAGAGGGTGCCTGCATTTCCAGCTGTCTCTCCCTGGCAGATAGCAACCCTGCTGCTTTTCACAGCCAGATATTATGTGGACACCTTTCTAAGTTCTTGTGTTCTGGGCTGGGGATCCCAGCTTAGGGTTTAGACCCCAGAGTTCTCAGTAGGTGCCCCCCATGCTGAGATATCCCTCCTTAACTTCAGCTGCTGTCTATGGCAACCTAGCCAGCCCTTTCACACCTCTACACTTCCTACCAGTCTCTATGATATCTCCACTTTCTGTCCTTGGTTATCAGGGTTCTCTCCATATAGTCTTCAGTTGATTATTCAGGATTTTTTTTCTGTATTTTAGTTGCAATTCCAGTTTAGTCCTGGGAGAGTGTCAGTGTAGCCTCCACTTTCTCCACCACCGGTTTGGAACTCTTCTCTAAAAGAATTTTAAAATCTTAAGATGGATTCTCTTCATCTGAATGCCCAAATGACTTGTGAGACCAAATACTACTAAAGTTAGAGTAAACACATATACATATATATACACTCTTACTATAACTTGCATTCCAAAAGGACTAAAGTTGTTAGGTATTCCTAAACCCAAGGAACTGTTAACTATAATAAAAGACATGCTCTATATCAGAACTAAGATATGTGCTCTTGTTCCTACTTGCATTCACAAAATACAAAAACAACCCTATCTGCAAATGTAGGTTAAGTGGAGACATGGAGATACTTATGTGAATCAGTGTGGCCAATTGCAAGTGAGGAGGGATCAGAGACATGAGTCTTTGAACAGCAATCACCTAGTGACTTTAGTGTATATATTCCACCCAACTGATGAGTCAAATGATGTTTTAGCTACAAAGAAGGAGCTTCGTACTCATCTGCCTTATGGACCTATTAAGGGGGGGGAAATGTTATCCACCGTCCTTGACCCTTTAAAAGAAGAAGAAAAAAAACATGAACACATACCCTAGCTGAGAAAGTATTGACAAAGAAAATATGCAACTCAGAGCATTTTTAAGGAAAAATTTTCCATCAGTGTAAAGAAGTCTTAAAAGAAAATATATAAGCCATACTCCTTCGTGAAAAAGAGAACCAAGTTTGGACCTTATTGGAGCACATGGAATCTTAAATAACTAGAATGTTCATCATCCTAAACTGGCATATATCCCTTTGCTTAACTGGCCAGATGCATTATTGTATTACCTTCTTTTTCATCCTGCTCTTGTCCCACATCCTCCACAACTGAGATTCTGGATTTGTTAGAGAGCCCTACATCACCCCTCACAGAATCCCAGTTGTGGAGGGGTGATGTAGGGCTCTCTAACAAATCCAAAGCCATGAAAATGATTGAAAGGCAACACAACTTTGGAAGAGAAAGAGGCTTTTAGTTCAGCACCAAAACTTTAGAAAACACCAAGAAATAGGACACTGAACTTAACATGGAAGCTGTTGGTTTCATACAGGCCAACTTCTGAACATGTTTTGTTTAGTCCCAGAAAGTCACACGAGCCTAAATTAAACAACTGCCTGCAAAATACACTTGTCTTTTGTGATGAGAAGTTACAAATCAGAGCATATAACATACTTTTATTTGCACTGACATCTCAACAAGATGTGAACTGCTGTGACTGGTGACAAAACCAATGCCTCCTATTTAAGGGCAAAGACAGACTTAGTCTCTCAGCCAGGGAATCAGGGAAGATATATTCTGTATGGCTTGAAATTACTTTTTTTGCCTTGGATAAACTTCTATGATGTCATTAAATGCTTTGAAAATAGAAATGACCTTAAAAGGACAACCCCATACTAGCCAGTTTGGCTCAATGGATAGAACATCAGCCTGCAGACTGAAGGGTCCTGGGTTCAATTCCAATCAAGGGCACATACCCAGCCCTGGTCTGGGGATGTATCTGAGGCAACTAATTGATGTGTCTCTCACATTGATATTTCTCTATCTATGTGTCTCTTCTCCTCTCTTCCCCTCTCTCCAAAAAATCAATGGAAAAATATCCTTGGGTGAGGATTAACAAACAAACAAAAACACAACCCCAAATATTTTTTTCCCTTTTCCTTTGTCTGGTATTGTCTAATAGCAAGTCATTTTTTTTCACTATATATATACTAGATGCCCAATGCACGAAATTCATGCCAGAGGCTTGGACCTCACAGCCTCAGCCGGCCCTCGCAGGCCCTTGCAGCCCCTCGCAGCCTCGGCCAGCCCTTGCAGTCCTGGCTTCATCCAGAGGGTCATCCGGACGGTCATCCAGAAGGATGTCTGGACGGTCCTTCGGCTGTCCAGTCTAATATATATCCTCACAGGAAAAACTTTAAAGCTAAATTCATATCTACTTATTGTTTTTTAATATTTTTATTGATTTCATATAGAGCAAGGGAGAGAGAGATATAGAAACATCAATAATGAGTGAGAATTATACATTGGCTGACTCCCACATGCCCCCTACTGGGGATCAAGCCAGTCCCAGGCATGTGCCCTGACTGGGAGTCGAACCATGAACTCCTGGTTCATGGGTTGAGGTTTAATCTCTGAGCCACACCTGCCGAGCTTATTGTTTATTTTTAAATGTGTATATCAAAAGACAGATCTAGATTGAGCACTTACAAGAAAGCAACTAGATTTTGTTGGAATCATATCTTCCTGTATCATACATAGAATTCTGGGAAAAAGAAGTCTGAGAGTGGTGGAAAGATTAGGTACAACAGATATCACTAAACCATACACATTGGGAATTAAGAGAGAAATTGAAAACAATCTTCCCAGGTATAAACCAATCTGAAGTATAGTATATCCCCTTTGAGAGAAGCATTTTTATTAAAGATAATTTACATTTCCCTAAACAACTCTGAAAAAAAAGGCCACTTTATAAAATTCTCTCATAGAAAGATTTCTCATTCAGATGGCAAATAGACATATGAAGATACTCATCACTAATCATCAGAGAAATGCAAATTAAAACCACAATGAGATATCATCTCACACCTATCAGAATGTCTATCACCAATAAATCAACAAACAAGTGTTGGTGAGGATGTGGAGAAAGGAGAACCCTTGTGCACTGTTGGTGGGAATTCAGATTGGTACAGTCACTGTGGAAAACTGCCTTTTGACCTAGCTACTATCCCACTTATGGTAATATATCCTAAGAATCTTTAAACACTAATTCAAAAGAATATATGCACCCCTATGTTCACTGCAGCATTACTTACAATAACCAAGATTTGAGAGCAGCCCAAGTGCCCATCAGTAGATGAGTGGATAAAAAAAAAGCTGTGCTATGTTTATATAATGGAATACTACTAGGCTGTCAAAAAGGAAATCTTATCTTTTGCAACAGCATGGATGGACCTGGAGAGTATTATGTTAAGTAAAATAAGCAACTCACAGAAAGATAAATACAAATATGATTTCAGTTATATGTGCAATCTAATGAACAAAATAAACTATCAAACAAAATAGAAAAAGACATAGATACAGAGAACAGGCTGACAGTTGTCAGATGCGAAAGGTGTTGTGGGGGCTGTTTAAATAGTGAAGGGATTAAGCAAAAGACAACAAAAAAGAACATTTCTCAGTGGTATATCAAAGCTCAATAGCATCAAGAAAAGGTGTGTTTCATAAAAGCCAGTAAGTAAGAAAAATCTGATACCATTATTAAATTTCTCTTTCTGCTAAATTCAGGCCACATTAAATGTTTACCAATTTGGTTTAAAAAGCACTTCTTTTTTTATGATGATGCAAAACACATAACATACAATTCTCCATCTTTTTTTTCCATTATAGTTCACATTCAATATTATTCTGTATTGGTTTCAGGTCCACAACATTGTGGTTACACAATCATATGCTTTACAGAGTGGTCCCCCTAATATTTCAAGTACCCCTCCTGGCTCGTACATAGCTATTACAATATTATTATTTTTTTCCTCCATTGACTTCTTTCCAGCCACTCCCACCCCCCAGCACATGCCCTCACTCCCCTAGTGACTGTGTCCATTGATAATGGTTATATGCATGCATACAAGTCCATTGGTTGATCTCTTACCCCGCCCCCTCCTCCCCCTCTGCCCCTCCCCCACTGCCTTCCCTCTGAGGTTTAAGAGTCAGTTCGATGCTTCTCTGTCTCTGGATCTATTTTTGTTCATCGGTTTATGTTGTTTACTTTATTCCACAAATGAGTGAGATCATGTGGTATTTATCTTTCTCTGATCGGCTTATTTTGCTTAGCATAATGACTCAATTCTTTATGGTTGGAAGAGGTAAAGATCTTACTTCAGTGAAGTGTGAGGTGTGTCTCATACGAAAGTGTCCATGCATGGTGACAGCCAATGACAACAGACTTGGTAGTTATTGAACACAATTTCTGGAGTGACTTTCCAAGAATACATTTGCTTAATTCATGCACCATAAGCTTTATATTCTTGCCATTTTAGTTCCAAATAGAGTTTCAGTTTTTCTTTCATACAGCAAACTCTATCCCTGAACTTCTTTGAAAAGTCAGACTATTAGCTGTTACTTAGCTTTGTTATTTAGGATTGTTTTATTATTACCAGGAGGAATTTGTCATTCTATTAACTGATTTAATAATTAATTAATTTGTAAAAAGGTGTCCATACATAATTTCTCTCACATGCACGGCCACAAACACAGACACAGAGGCTGCCTCATGCTTAGAATATAATAAGCAATAATTCTAGGCCTGTGAAACTTGCGTTGGAAACAGGCAGATGTCAGATTACTGGATGAGAAAGTGACAGGTGGTTAAATGCCTTCCTATTTAAGTGAAGCAGTCACATTAGAATGGAATTTCTACTCAGTGAACTGGAAGAGTAGGACAGGGGCAGAGAGAGTCACATTTCTTTTACAGCCTAGGTGCTATATGAGGCTATGAAATGAAAGCCATTAATAGATATTTTTTTTCTAGTACACCCAACAACTTCTTTCTATAGTTTATTCTCTGTCACTAGGTTCCTGACTAAGGACAGCTACTGGGTTTTTATAGTGCATAAATATTTTGATCCTACTGAATTTTTTTTCCTCTCTCATATTTTCAAATTCAACTGTAAAACAGGGTGGTTTTAATGAAAAAATGTTGAAAAATAAAATGAAAAACAACCAAACAAGTGACCTCACAGACATTTAGGCTGAAATTGATTCCATGGGGTTAGTGTGTAAACAAAATAAGATAGTATTTTTAAATTTTGGTAATATCAGTGTTGTTCCCTACCAATTCTCAGTTTAGAACTATATTGAAAAGACCTTGGCACAACTGCTTAATTTTGTTTTAGATCTAAGAAATAAGGTTTGGTACTCTGTACTGTCCTTGTTCATGTCTGTAAAAATACATCTGAATAGATCCAGAGACAGAGAAGCATCAAACAGACTGTCAAACTTCAGAGGAAAAGCAGGGGAGGGGGTGAGGTGTAAGAGATCAACCAAAGGACTTATATGTATGCACATAAGCATAACCAATGGACACAGACACTAGCTGGGTGTGGGTATGTGCTGGGGGGTGGGGGTGGCCAGGGAGAGGTCAATTGGGGGAAAAGGATACATATTTAATACTGTATGTAATACTTTAAACAATAAAGAATTTTTAAAAAATACATCTGAGACTCTTAAACTATTTATAGGACTTTGAAAATGACTAAGTTTTGCAATTTGCCTTTTTCCTTTCCCTGAAGAAAAAAATTAACACACTGTATTTAGAATATCATTCTGGTTAACTGACTGTAAAATTCATATTGAGATATAGTGCAAGACCCTGGGTATAAGTAAGACACAGAATAAACTCATTTGTGGCAGATGATTGGTACTGTCACCCTCTTTGACATCTTCCTTCACAAAGCCAGATTAGATGAAACAGTCAAATCAAAATTACTTGTAAAAATCACATTTTTTTTCCCGAAGTAAGAAGTCAAATGAGTTAATTGGAAAAAAAATCTCCTGATTTAGGTTATATAAGCCAATGAACAAATTGTGGAAATGTAAGGACCAGAGAAGATACAATAGAAAATCACCTTATTGCTTTAAAATGACAGGAACAAGGCAACTACCAAAAAGAGGTAAAAATGGTCCCTACTTATAAATGGAAAAATTCAAATGAAGTAGTTCTTTAAAAACACAGAATTTAAAAGATATCAAGAAGAAGTAAGTAAAAAGGACACATTTACACATAAAAAAGAGGGTCAAAAGTATTTAGTGTTCTTTCTCTAAAAAGGAAGGTTGTTTGGGTCTATAGTTTACCTGTGTATGGTTAAGTAATAAAGGAGCCATAATGTCTCTTCTCTCCAACTTCTAACACTTAAATCAAAAGACCACTCCTTCTTACAGAGAAAAGTAACTAAAAGGCGAGCCATTAGAAATGTCTGTGTTGACAACTGAATCTGGTAATACCAGAGATTACTCTTTCACTAAGATATCTCATTTTTTTAGCTTAAACCAGGCATACAGTATTTGGAATAGACGTCTTGGGTGAGGACCTGGTTTCTGTTGACAATGGGAATTCTGAAAATGCTGACGATATATATTACATGACCCAAACTGCCAGAGGTGTACCCTACCCCAGCATGTGAAAGTGGATAAACCATGACTGATTATCCAATAAGAAAATGTATAGCAAGTGTATCAATCTCAGGAGGAAAAAAATCTGGTTTTTAAACAAGAAACACATCCTTTACCCAAGGAGTATTTAGGCCAGTGGTTCTCAACCTTCCTAATGCTGTGACCCTTTAATACAGTTCCTCATGTTATGGTGACTCCAAACCATAAAATTATTTTTGTTGGTACTTCATAACTGTAATTTTGCTACTGTTATGAATCATAATCTAAATATCTGATATGCAGGATGTATTTATATTGTTACAAATTGAACATAATCAAAGCATAGTGATTAATCACAAAAACAATATGTAATTATATATTGTGAAACATTTATTTCTAATTACAAAAAAATGAAATTGTGTCTTGAAGCATAGTGTAGCATGGGTAACAGTCTTAATATAACAACAGTAAACTACATTGCTACATTTTGCAACAGTATGCGTAAAAAGCCAACGTCAGTGTGAAGGTTGAGATTGCTTCTTTCTCACCAGATCAGAAATCCTCGGGGCAGTCTTTGCAAGAGCACAACAAGGATCATCATCCACAACAAGTCTACTTCTGTATTTAGATTTGATAGACAACAAGCTGGAAAACCCTGTTTCACAAAGATATGTTGTTAGAAATAGAAGAAGGAGGAGCAACACAGTCTCAGACAGAACAGGATATGACTGCAAACACTTGATCCAGAATTTTGTAACTGGCATTGTAGAGAAATCAGTTCTCGCTGCATCATTGTTAATAAGTTCAATGAACTCTCTTGTGCTGTCCCAGGAACAGATGTCAACCAAATAAGCTATTTTCTGCAGTTCACTTTTATTGCTGAAAAGTGCTTCGATCTGCGGTCTTGCTTTCTGATTAAAAAACGTTTTGAGTTCATCACAAAGATAAAAAAGACGTTTTAAAATTTTTCCTCTCGACAACCATCTCACTTCAGTGTGAAATAGCAGAGCATTGTTTGGCGCATCTAACTCATTGCACAGTTGCGAAAACAGTTGACTAAAGTGCTCGCCTTTACAAAATTGACACAACTTATGACACTTTTCGTTTCTTCTTGTAACTCTTGTGGCAGCGTCTTCATTGCTAATATTTGCCGATGAATCACACAGTGAGTTTCGATGACTTTTGGTGACTCACTTAGTACCAAACTTTGCAATCCAGATCGACATCT
>NW_006285243.1:37869-39597 GCF_000327345.1 Myotis davidii | reverse complement strand
CCCTCACGTAAACCAGTAACTGAACAGATTGCAACGTCTGTAGACTCATCAAGCTGGATACCAAATATTGGAAGTGGAGTAGATTCAATTTCCTGGATTACCTGATCAAGAATATCAGCAGACATGTCATCTATTCTTCTGAGGACAGTGTTGTTAGATAAGGAAATTGCACTCAATTTTGTAACAAATTCGTCTCTGATCATAACTGGAACAATGTCTTTGGCTGCTGGCAACAGTAAATCTTCAGCAATGGGGTGAAGTTTCATAGCTCTGGCAATTCTGAGTGCCACCAAATATGAAGCTTCAACGGCTGCTATGTTTTGTTTGCAGTATTTGCCACCAGTGTCAAGTCTGGCTTTCTTGAGTCCATCAGCTTTGCCTTTAAAATAGTTGGTATCCTTGATGGCAAAGCTCGGATGCTTGCTATCAAAATGGCATTTTAGTTTGTTTGGCTTCATAGATTCGGCTGATTGAACTTCACAACAAATAACACATTGTGGTTTCTCAATTCCCTCTGTAATTACTGAGGTAAAACCATACTGTAAAAAAATCCTCACTATATTTTCTTTTCTTAATGTTCTTCTCTACAAGATCCATTGCCACAGGATGGTTTGCTAATGAAAATAATATATAACAATACCTTTAATAATACAAAAGATGGCATAGTTCAGTCAGTACAGTTCATTAAAGTTTCCTATGATTTACCATTCTCTGTATTGTTTTTTTACATACCTGTTACTATCCCAAGGGGGCAGTATTCACATCAACCACAGCTGAATATAAAAAGACCAATTAGCATCCAGATTAAGTTCCCATGGTACAGATTTTTTTTTTGCAGTAGTTGATGATTTTATAGTACATGATTTTACATTTACCCAGTAATTATAATTCATGAAGTGCTGTTTTACCTCCAATACTGCTCCTTTCAACACAGTAGCTGCTTTTAACAGAGTAGCTGCTTTCAACACAGCAGCTGCTTTCTACACAGTAGCCACTCTCTACACATGTGTGACTGGTCTGCATAAGTACATTATGGTGCCAACCCTGTCACATACACCTGTATTTGTACAGGGTGTATGTGATGGGGTTGGCGCAATGATGTCATCACACCAGGTACTCGTATGTGGGTGTATCTGCATGTGGGCAGACCCACCTGGAGATGGATAGAGGAGCGGTGTCTCGCTTCCTAAGGCCATCGAAAATATGTGTTTTCTGATGGTCTTAGGAGACCACTGTAAAAAAGGGTCATTCAACCCCCAAAGGGGTCGCGACACACAGGTTGAGAACTGCTGATCTGGAGTCTTATGCGGTGACGGATTGATGCATTATGGCATGCAGCATGATGACTTGGAAATTCCAGAGGAGGAAATTCTGAGTCTATCCAGTTGTTTTTTGGAGGTGGTCTTTGGATAAGTATAAGTACTCTTTATGGGCCATGATAGCTAATGCTAAAACAAGAAGTCATCGCTGGCAAATGGAGTGAGCAGCTGAAACTAATAACACCCACCCCGAACTGGCGAAATTGCTCAGCTGGTGAGACGGTTTGCAGCCAGGAAGGGCAGAACTCCCCTGGAAAGTTTATCCAAGCAACAGCAACCTCCTGAGCCCCATACCCTCTGCTAAGGAAAAGCAGCTGTACGTGAAACCGACCCCCACCAGCCAGAAGAGCCACCACAGCTGTGAACAGCACCCACCAGAGGAGCTGCTGCCAACTGAAGAGCAGCTGCT
>NW_006285243.1:28320-32822 GCF_000327345.1 Myotis davidii | reverse complement strand
TCACTCATTCATGGATAATTGAGACCATTATAAACTTTTGAACAATAATAGATACAGAGGCAGAGCTGGCTCAAACAGATTGTCAAACTGCAGCGGGAAGGCCAGGGAGGGGTGGGGGGCAGGAGGTAGGGGGGTAAGAGATCAACCAAAGGACTTGTATGCATGCATATAAGCATAACCAATGGACATAAGACACTGGGGGATAGGGGAGGCTAGGAGACTGTCTAGGGCGGGGGGAAAAAATGGACACATATGTAATACCCTTTGTAATAAAAAATTAAAAAAATAAATTTTAAATAAAGACAGGAAAAAAAGTAAAAAAAAAAGAAGTCATAGCTGCCCTATATTTAATAGAAACTCTTGAAAGACAAAAACTTGGAGTCAAGTGTTACTTATTAATTTTGTAAGCAATACTCCATTTGGCCTAAATTGAAATTTTTATCAATAGTGATTCCTCTCTCCTATAGGCCAAACAAAACACCTGCAACCAGGCCCCCACTTAAATGTGAACTATGAGATGAATGAGAAGATATACTGAATCATAAGAGACAGGGATAATTCAAATTGGATGATCTTTGGTAAATTGGTAGAGCAATTACAGTATTTACTAGGGTTAGATTACAATCCTTGGAGGGCATCACTTCAAAGACAGCCTCCCCTTTGAATCTTACCCCAGATCTTCTCCTGTGGCAGGTAACCTCTCCACATAAAGATCTAGCAGTCACAGAAGGGATGGTTGCAGAAGCTGGCCACTTCTAGCAGACAACCATCCCTTTAACCATATTAACTATAATTTGGGCACCCCCCCAAAAAAATCACTGGCTGGTTCTGTTGGACATAGTTGCCGAAATCTCCCTAATGCTAGGAATCACACTCATGCTATTAAGAGACCCCCCACAACCCTCTCCACCCAGGAGGTGATCAGGTTGGAAAGAGAAATTAAATTAATTAAAGGATTAATTTCCCACTAAAGTACTAAAATTGTCTTAGTTCTGCAAAAATATGCTTTCATCCTGTTTGTAACCATTCCTCAGCCCCACCAAAACCATCCCTTTTCCCATTACTGGCTTGGACTCCTACAGTCAGCAAGTACCTTATAGAAGAACCTTTAGGCTTTTACACTATTGTCTGGCACAACACAGTGGAAACCAATTACCTTCTATTGTTGGTGCAGGTGGTAAATATGGCACAATACTGTCCAAGGCAAGATACTGAAGGATTATGGCCTACCGAAGATGATTTAGTTAAAGAAGGGTACTGATTCCTATTCTCTCACCTTTCAACTCCCTGGTATTTTCTAGGCTATAAAGTTACTACTAATAGGTGGAGATAAGCTAGAGAGAGTTGAAAAAGCCTGTTCCTTTTGTTAGAACACCTCTACCAGATATCTTCACTTTAACACCCAAAGCAACATATATAAATATTTTGGAATTACAGACTTGACTAACATGTTCTATTCAGTAAAATTTTGCAGGACAGTCAACCACAATTTTTACCTTCACCTTTGAGAGTCAAAGCATATCTTTTCTTGGTTGCCTATGGGATATGTAAATAACTCTGTGAGCATACATATGCTTTGAAGACAGGACCTAGATGACAGTTCTACATACCAATAGAGACTCACTTTTGCCATTGTATTGATGACATCTTCCTCAGTGGATCTAACCAGGACTCTCTTTCACAGGCCATCACAACCGGGAATAAACCCCTCATGGACAGTGGATGGGCAAATGCCCTGCATAAGGTACAAGATTTCTTCCAATCTGTTAAATTTTCAGACTACATTTGGAACTCAGAAAGGTGAACTGGTATCCCCAATCTGGTAAAAGACAAGCTCCTAGTACTTCAACCTCCCACATTAGTACCAAAGGTCCAATATTTGATAGGAATATTTGGATTCTGGCTCCAACACATTACTCACATACTATTGCATTTAACAGGTCAAAACCCTTAGAAATGCCTCTGACTCTTGCTCAGTGGGGACTGAATGTGGGGTGGTCAGTACTCACTGAACAATAAAAGTAATAGTTTTTCTTCATTAATGGAGTGAACACAGAATATATGGGGGCCAGACAATTCAATTTGCCTTTATTAAAACCTTCAATTTCTACCCAAGTGCCCATCAGTAGATGAATGGATAAAAAAGCTGTGGGATATTTACAGAGTAGAATACTATGCAGCTGTAATAAAGAGGGCTCTCTTACTCTTTGGGACAGCATGGATGGATCTGGAAAATATTATGCTAAATTTGAAATAAGCCAATCTGAGAAAGAAAAATGTAACATGATCTCACTTATTTGTGGAAGCTAATGAACAGAATGAATTGACCAACAAAATAAGACTTGAAGCATGGAGGCATGGAACAGACTGACATACCTCAATGTGGGGTTGAGGGGATGAGAAGAGATAAACCAAAGAACTTATATACTTATAGTCATAGCCCATGGACATGGGCAATAGGGTAGTGAAGACATGGGGGGTAGGGGCTGGGAGGAGGGAGGAAAAGAGGGGGGAGGGGAGATGTCTGTAATACTACCAACAATAAAAAGTATATTAAAAATACTTCTATTTCTATATAGGAATAGACCAAAGTACCCAATGGGCTGATCTTCATGCAATACTCATAACAACAGAGCATGCCCTTGACAAACATTTTCCTAAGGTCCACATTTTCAATAATTCCTGGATTGTGGCTAGTGGGCTATTTGGTCAAGGCTTCAGCAAAATCAAGTCTAAAAAATATTAGAAATTTGTGGTAAAGAGATGAGGAGGGAAAATTACCACATTGGCTCCCACTCTGTGCATCCTGGTGCACCATACTTTGGCTCATGCCAAATAAGACATAGAGGAGGTACAATATAATATCAATGCTAACTAAAAACCACCACATCAGGTAAACATCTCAAAGAACAAAGAGTCTGCAGAACTTAGGAATGAACCACTCTACCACTTTTATTGGTAAGCACACCATAGGTCAAAGCATTTGGGTATTATTGGTTTTCAGAACTAGATTGTTATAGAAAAGTCAAACCAGCAGAGAGACATTTACACAAATCCAGTAGAGACTGTACCATATGGCAGAAATCAAGACACTGGGACTACTGCATGAGAGGAGAAAGTTATAGAGAAGGACCACACCACATCACAAATGACAAATAAATTTTATTGGGCCCCTCCCTGCAGTAGACAGGCACATTAAATATGCCTTAACAATAGTAGATACCTACAGAAGCCTTTTGTTGGGTTATCTATGCAAGAGTTACATGATGATGTTATTGAGTGGCTTATAAACAACTTTTACGGACTTTGGAAATTCTATAATTACATAGTCAGATTAATGTGCACATTTCATCACAAAGCAAATATTGCCAGGACTGACCAGCAGACCCTGAGTGATGGATGAAAAGATTACTCTGACACAGTTTCTGTGAAAGAGAAGGCTAAGGGGCTGTTTGGCTTTTGGAAGGAAAACAGACTCGATTGCCTGCCTTGTTAGGCTTTTATCATAACAACAGCTTGAACTAAAATTAACCTCTAGATATAATCAGCAGGGTAAGTATCCTTGAGAGAACACATGCTTCTACAAGGTCGGGTCTTTAAAAACTAAACATAGAGATTCTAGGAGAACACCCAGGGGACTGGACTTGATTGGAAAAGTCAAGGCAGGGGTTGCTGCCTTTGGCAAGGTCCCCCCAGAGGCCCCTGACCTTTCGGAGAATCCTCCTTACAGACTTTCCAACCAATTCCCATGCTTCCCCACATCTCCTCCACTTTTGTTTTTCTAGCTGTAGAAGACAGAGGGAGGCAATGAGCTTTCTGCTTTGGAAAGTCGGGGTCTGTGAAGCACGTTCACTGCTGGAGTTCTGATTTTGTACACTATAAGAACAACAAAGAGAATTACAATGACAGAAATGGTAAATCCAATCAGGTACTAATTGATTTTAGGAAACCATGTGGTGGGGTCTAACCACTATAAATGCTCTTTTACCTTATTCCAAGCAGCAGTCTGTTTTTCATGTTTATTGATAGGAAGTAAGGACTCTCTAATTTGCCTTTGCAACATGTTTACTTCTTCAGTAAGGTTATTATGAAAGCCTCCCTATAGATGCTTTTTAACATCAATCCACTGATGGTGACTACTGTTCCATTTTAAAGGAGTGACACATATGTGCTTGTGCTCCTAATCACAATTAAGCACTTGCCTGTATGTTATGGCATCCTGTCTTTCCCCCAGATATTCAATGGCTGCCTCTATTGCCTGTAGTCTAGCTAATATTTCTTTTTACCTATGTGCTGTTGTATAGTGAATTTTTTAGTTACATTATAGGCCAGATTGTCTATAAATGTGGCCATCTGCACAGACTCAGAAAGGGCCACCACAGTGATGCTGGCAGTAGTAAGAATAACAACAGCCAAGATGATGGCTGCAATGAGTATTCCCGAAAATCTTTTGGGCCGTAATTGACTCAATGCTCTTTCGAAGACTTCAATAGCTGATGAGC
>NW_006285243.1:26929-28136 GCF_000327345.1 Myotis davidii | reverse complement strand
ATGATTTTCGTTGCTACTTCATAACTGTAATTTTGCTACTGTTATGAATCATAATGTAAATATCTGATATGCAAGATGTATTTTCATTGTTACAAATTGGACATAATTAAAGCATGGTGATTAATCACAAAACAATATGTAATTATATATGCGTTTTCCGATGATCTTAGGCGACCCCTGTGAAAGGGTCATTTGACCTTCAAAGTGGTCGTGACCCACAGGCTGAGAACCGCTGGATTAACAGGTATTAGGATTTCTGCTTGTCTTCTAAGTACCATAATAGTGCTTATGTTCAATGAAGTAATATTCTGGGTGGTAATACGGATGCAAAATAAGCTCCCTCTCCAACCTGTACTAGAAAAGATAAACTATGACTAGAGGCCCAATGCACAAAATTTGTGCAAAAGTAGGCCTTCCTTTCCCTGGCTGCCGGCACTGGCTTCCCTCTAGCATCTAGGCCCTGGGCTTCCCTCTGGTCACCAGCAGGCACCCGGGACCCGGGCTTCCAATAAACAAACACAGTGAAGTTGAAGGATATAAAATCAATGTACAAAGTCCACTGCTTTCCTATATACTACCAATGAAACTTAGAAAGAAAAATGAAAAATAACACAATTCCTTTTGCAGTTGCTAGAAGAAATAAAATACATAGGAATAAAAATTAACAAAGGACACGAATGATCTATATACTAAAAATTATAGGTTACTATGCTCAGCGAAATAAGTCTGTCAGATAAAGCTAAGAACCAGGAACCGAAGATGGCGGCATAGGTTAACACCAGAGATTGCCGCCTGGAACAACCAAATCAAATTAAGCTTGATCCAGGGAAAGGTCAACGTCCAGAGCCACAAGAGGGCTGGCTGAGTGGAAATTCTACAACTAGGAGTAAAGAGAATATTATACCCAGACTCAGAGGCGGCGCAGTGCTGAAGTGAAATTCTGAGGTAACGAGGGCGCGCGGAGCGGGGCTGGAGGCGGCGCGGCCGGCGGCTCGGAGGGAGCGGCGCGAACAATTGGGAGGGAGTCGCAGACTCTGAGCTCCAGACCCGGGCGAGTCGCTAGGGACGCAGACGGGAGAAGCAGGACTGTCTGGCCTCGGTCGAAACTCGAGGGCAGCGTTCTCTCCGAGGTTTGCAGCGGTTGCCGAGACTTTGTGAGGCAGAGTCCCTTGGGACGGAACTGAGAGTCGCACAATCGGGAAGAAGT
>NW_006285243.1:24515-26324 GCF_000327345.1 Myotis davidii | reverse complement strand
AACTAAACTAAAATTATTTCTCTCGGATCTTATGTTTGACTGGAACTTTGCTGCAAAACATTTATCTCCCCAGCGTATTATTCCAGCTACTTTAAAAATCCATTTGCCTTCACTGGTATTATCACGACTGATGTTGAGCAGAGGAGGCGTCTCGGCAAACCGCGGCGAGGGGTGCAGGAGAAAGTTGTCTTGGAGACAAAATTGTGGATCACTTGGCGTCTGGGTAATCTACATAAGGCCAATTCAAAGACTTTCATGGGCGTCACCTCCCTAAACCTTCACTGATTACTAACCAAGTTACACACAGAGGGTAGTCCTTCCTCAGTTAACAGATGAAGCAAAAGGCTGGGGTTAGAACTGCTAAGCCATCGGAAATCTAGTCACAGCACCGGGTGAGGAAGGTGATCCAGTTCTGCTTCAGAAGGGCAATGATTATCTCTAGCAGAGAACTTTCCTTCCTCTTTTACTGATTAAAGGTAGCTGGCCCACCTTTCCTAATTAGTAGATGGAACCTCAGTGAGGACAGAGTTCCTCCTAGTTTCCTCAGTATGGCTAGAGTAGAGCAATTTATTCCACAAGTTCAAGCTCATGATCAAGAGTTCTATAAACTGCCTGCATCCAATATATTAAAAAAAAAAAGATTAAAAAAAAAAAAAAAGCTAAGAACCATATGATTGCACTGATATGTGGGATAAAAAACTGAAACTCATAGACACTGACAATATTATGCTGGTTACCAGAGGGAAAGGGGTGGGGGAGTGGTAGGAGCATAAAAGGGTCAAATATTTGGTGATGGAAGATGATATAACTTTGGGTGTGGACACAATGCAATATACAGATCATGTATAATAGAAATGTACTCTTGAGGCCTGAACCATACTATTAAACAGTGTTACCCCAATAAATTTAAAAAAATGAAATAAAGTCTCCATACTCAGCTAGAATTGTTCCCCCATAAGTTTTATGTATGTCCTTAACACTTTTTTCCCATCAACCTTACAGCTCTTGCAAAATTTAAGCTATCTTCTCAAACTCCTAATCTATTTCACTCTGGTGTCTATAGTGTCACTGAAAAAAAATCAAGGCCACCAAGTAAAAATAGCTAACTTCTGCCTTTGACAGTCATGCACTTAATTCCTTGACTGCCTGTCCTTCCATCCAGTCTCCATGGAAGAGGTGATCTTAGTTATAGCTTTAGCTAACCTTTTCATTTGAATTATAGCTTTCACTCCCTCTTGTCTCCTAAGGAATCTTATTCTATCAAACACCCACTGTCTCTTTCAAATCCTCAACCTATATTCTTGAATGTTCTAAAATGCCACCAATTTTAAGAAGCCTTCTGTGCCCCAGAATGGGTTATTTTTTTTTATGTTTCCCTTCATCTTAACACTTATCAAACTAAACTGTCATCATTGATTTTCTTTCTATAAAAGAAGAGACAGAGACCATATGTGATTCAATATAGTCTCCTTAAAACCTGGTGTACTGCCTGGCCCAATTTTTGTTGATGAAGGGAAAGTGAATGAATAGAAACAAATGTCTAGGAATGGCAAACAAATAAAATTAAGTGGATATACACCAATGGAAGAGAATAGGTCCTGAATTTTAACTTCTTTAAAGGTAAAGAATTTTATGGGCCTTTAGAACCAGCTCAGTGTCTATAGAACACTGTTAAGTATTTGGTAGATATTTCTTGATTGTTCTGATAACATAGTTAAAGCCTCAGTGAGGCTGTCTACCTTGTAGCAGACACTAGATTAATGTCAGCCTTTGTACCACCCCTTTCTAAAGAACAGAAATGCACCTTTC
>NW_006285243.1:0-8869 GCF_000327345.1 Myotis davidii | reverse complement strand
GATGCAGAGGTAGAGCTGCCTCAAACAGACTGTCAAACTACAGCGGGAATGCCGGGGAGGGTTGGGGGGAAGGAGGGAAGGGAGTAAGAGATCACCTGAAGGACTTGTATGCATGCATAGAAGCATAACCAATGGACATAAGACACTGGGGGGTAGGGGAGGCCAGGGGATTGTCAAGAGCGGGGCGGGGGGGAAGGGAGACATATGTAATACTCTTTGTAATACTTTAAGCAATAAAAAAAAATAAGAACAAAGATTAAAGAATGACCCTTATATTTGACAGGTCAGTGTCATTAGTGACCTCAGCAAGAATAGTAGTAATGGTATGAAAATAGGATCACAGTGAACTGAAGACTGAAGGGAGTTCAGGAAACGCTAATAAGGAAGATCAATTACTTTCACGAAAGTTTTAACCAAGAGGAAAGAGGACAAGAGGAGAATAGCTAGAAGAGGATAAGAAAATATAGAAGAAAGATTCCTTGAAGAAGGAGGGGATGCGATTTAGAATATAGGTAAAGAGATAAATCTTACACAGAAGATATACTATTTCCTATGAGAGAGCAAGGATGGAGACAGAAAAAGAGTTGGTAAGTATAATAGTAGAAGATGAGAGCTATCCTTCATTTTTTTTTCATGAAGAGACAGGCTTACATGTGCTTATGGAGAGGGGAGTAAGAGTGGAGTAGCCAGCATGAAAGGTAAAAATTATAAATACCTGCTTGGTGGACAGCACTCAAACAGAGACACATAAAATGATTGCTAAGTGGCTTTAAGACTACATAACTACAGCTAAGATTATGGAGCATAAACCTGTGATAGTACCAATCAACATTTCTTTGTAGCAATGTTTAGTTATTAGGGTGTAAGCATCATCTATCATACTGGCAAACATGTAAAAAGATTGATGAGCCCAGCCAGTATTGCTCAGTGGTTGAGCATAGACCAGGAGGTCACAGTTAGATTTGTCATCACGGCACATGCCTGGGTTGCGGGTTCAATCCCACAGTAGGGGGGCATGCAGGAGGCAGCCAATTAATAATTTTCTCTCATAATTGAAATTTCTATCTCTCTCCCTTTCCCTTCCTCTCTGAAATCAATAAAAAATATACATATTTTTAAATTAAATAAATACATAAATTGATGATAATAATTACTGGCAATGTGGAGAAATAGGTATTGTTGGTAGGAATGGAAACTGATGTGACCTATTTGGAGGGCAATTTGGCCATGTCTAGTTAAAGTTCGAAGTATTCATACTCTTTGACTCTGAAAATCCACTTCTAAGAATGTTTACACATATATGTTCAAGGGAATTTTGTGCAAAAATGCATTTTTTAATGAACTGGGAATAGCTGAATTGCCCATTATCAGGGAACTATGGCAAATTCACATAATGAAAGATGGTATAGTCTTTGAAAAGAATGAACTGACTAAACTGACCTGGAAAATGTCATTATACCTTAAGTATAAAATATCATATGCAGAACAATATGCACAGCATAATCCCATTTTTACAAAGTAGTAATAATAGTATGTAAATCTGTATGTGTAAAAGCTCTAGAGCTGCACTGCCCAGTATGGTAGTCACTAGACACAAGTGACTATTTAAATTAAAATTCACCAATATTAAATAAAATTTATAATTCAGTTTCTCAGTTTCACTAGCCAAATTTCCAGTATAAAATTTCCACATGTGGCCCTGCTGGCATGGCTCAGTGGTTGAGCATCAAGCTATGAACCAGGAGGTCACGGTTTGATTCCCGATCAGGGCACATGCCCGGGTTGCAGGCTTGATCCCCAGTGTGGAGCTTGCAGGAGGCAACCAATCAATGATTCTCTTTCATCATTGATGTTTCTATCTCTCTCCCTCTCCCTTTCTCTTTGAAATCAATAAGAATACCCTGTGTAATAAAGAGGGAATATGCTAATTGACCATCACACCCTCACAAGATGGCAGTGCCCACAGCCACAAGATGGCGATGCCCAGTCCCTTCAGCCCCACCAGGGGCCTTGGGTCCTCCTGCACTCCCCACTGACTGAGGCTCAGGCAAGCAGGGCTGGCCAAGGCATAGTCAAGTCTCAGATGACAGCTACTGAGCTGCCTGGGGCTGGCCTGAGGTGCAGGCAAGCCTTGGATGGAGGCTGCCTAGCCTTCCACAGCGGCCCGAGGTGCAGGTAACCAGAGCCGGCTGAGGATTGTGCTGTCAGCAGTGGCAGCAGCAGAGGTGTGATGGGGGCACTGCCTTCCCCTGATCACTGGGTTGCCTCCTGCCCCTGGACTCCCAGGGACTCTGAGGAGGGCAGGCTGGGCTGACAGACCTCCCTCCCGTGCATGAATATTCATGCACCGGGCCAAGCTGCAGTGACATGGCAGCTGTGGTTCTCCGGTTCTCTGGTGATGCACCTGGAACTAGAGAAGAAGGAGCCTGACTCCAGTGTGCGTCACCTGAGAACTGCCCTCTCACAATCCAGAACCCCTCAGAGGATGTCAGAGAACTGATTTCAGCCCGATCCCCACAGGCCAGGCCGAGGGACCCCACTGCGTGCACTGGTCCTCTAGCCCATTGGCTCCCCACTTCAGGTCTGGCTCCCCACCAGGCCTCTAGCCCATTGTAGAGGTTGTGGGTTTGGCCCTCACGGAAACTTTTTGACCCCACTAGCTAAATGATGAGATGTGCAGAACCTACTGGCTGTGGCCTGACATCTGGCTCCCACACCAGCCCATCTGCTTAATATTTCTAGTGGAGGCAGCGAATTTTCCTGCTACCACTCGGCTGGGAAACCTGCCCTGCTGCTGCTTCCATCCTTCTGGGAAGACAGTCGCCCTAGCGGGCAACCTCTAGGGAGATAAGGAGGCGAAGGAGAAGCTCAGGTGGGAAGAAGGAGGTTCCCGCTGCCAAAGGACTCTGCCTGGGAGAAAAGACCTAGGTGGGAGCCTGACATTGAGCAGGGTCCTGCCCTATGTCAGTTAGATTCCAGGCTAAGTAAATCCTGTTTGCTAAATAATTGCATTTTGCAGCTAAATGCTCACAAGTTGTCAATTACTGCTAAACTTAGGGTAAAGTGAGATGAAAGCAACGAGACAGATACAGAGAGCAAGTGACATAATATTGGGAGAAGAGAGGAGGGAGCCGAATTCCAGGGTCCGTCACCCGAGAACCTCCCTCTCACAATCCAGGATCCCTCGGGAGATGTTGAAGAGCTGGTTTCAGCTTGATCCCTGCAGGCCAAGCTGAGGGACCCCACCAGTGCACGAATCCATGCACCAGGCCTCTAATCTATCTATCTATCTATCTATCTATCTATCTATCTATCTATCTATCATCTATCTATCATCTATCTATCTATCTATCTATCTATCTATCAAAGTTAGGGCTGTATCAATCTTTTTAAAAAGCATCTTCTAGTTCAATAACTTCTCACCTGCTCCGGGCAAAGATTCCTAGTAATCTCTCTCTTACCTGGAGTGTGGTAGCAATGGGGCAAAAATAAAACCCAGGTAAGAGAAACTTCTGTGTCAATTATTGAAGAAAGATTTAAAAAGAGAGAAAAGTAAAAAAAGACAACTCTAAAGAAACAAAATGAAAAAGTAAAAACAGGTCTAAGAAATTCAATATGCTAGTGTTAATAGGATAGCTAGGACTCACCATCTTTTCACCTGCTTGTATTATAAGACTTTTAGAGGTGTCTATGCTAAAATAGTGATTATATATATACTAGAGGCCTGATGCATGAAATTAGTGCAAGAGTAGGCCTTCCTCTCCCTGGCTGCCTGCACTGGCTTACCTCTGGCACCCAGGACCTGGGCTTCCCTTGCAGAAGGTCATCCGGAAGGACATCTGGCCTAATTAGCATATTATGCATATATATATGAAATATGCTAATTAACTGGGACACCCTATTGGGTCAACTGGACAGGAGGTTGGGTGAGCAGCATGGGGGGCGGGGTGGCAGGGGCCTCCATGACGCCTGCGCTGGGGAAGGGCCTGATCAGCAGTAGCTGTGGCTGCTTCAAGAGCAGAGGAGGGAGGCAGGACCAGACCAGCAAGCTGCGGGGTCCAGGGAGTGAGGCAGGGCTGGACCAGCAGGCTGCAGGGTCCAGGGGTCCAGGGGTCCAGGGGTCCAGGGATCCAGGGAGTGAGGCAGGGCCGGACCAGCAGGCTGAGGGGCCAGGGATCGAGGCAGAGCCAGATCAGCAGTGGTTGCAGGGGCTGCTGCTGCGCTGTGGGCCCAGGTCAGGTCTATTCCCAAAGAGTTCTGTGGATCTTACAAAAATTATAACTTTATATTCTAGTCCAACCACCTTGTTTTACAGATGAAGAAACTGTGGCCTGGAAAAGATTTGCCCAGGGCTCACAATGAATTAGTAGCAGAGGGGAATCTAGAAACTAAGTTTCTTTTCAGTATTCTTTCCACCATGATACAATGGCTACCTCAAGAGATCCCATAGTTAAAGTCAGTACAAGTTCTTAAAAGTCCTGATTATTACCTTTGCAGTGAAAATTCCAGCATCTATAATAGTTTTAATGTGTCTCAACCACCTGGAGCTCTCCAGGCCACTAAGAAACTCACTCACTGTTGGAGTTTTCAATTCACAAACTAAGGTAGACAGGGAAATGTCAGGGGCAGAAATAGAATATTGGGGATTAGCTACAATTATAGGAAATATTAATCATGCTCTGTTAACCATGATGGTTCTGTTCTGATTAGAGAAAGCACATTTTCACTTGGCTGGGAGTTGTACACCCTGGGACATGGAAGCTAATATGAGAATGCAGTCCACCTTCCTGTCCTGAGAACTGCCTATCATTAGGCATTTACAACCTTAATGCTGAGACAATCTAGTCCTGGAGGCACCTGCTTTTTACAACCCTAGCCCCTGTAATCTGTTCCTGGAACACCTGGGGGCACCCGCCCTCTGTGACTCCCTCTCTCCAGCCCACATGACTTGTAACCTGTAATGAATATTCCATGCCCACTTTCCCATACCTATAATTCCTACTTTCCCACATAATCTTTGTCCTTCTACCCAATATAAACAGCTGGCTTATGGTGGGATGGAGAGCAGATTTTTGTGGATTACCTGCTGCTATCCCATAATGCCAGCATTATTGGAATAAACGCTCATATATGATTCAACTCTGTCTCTGCTTAATTGGCTGAAGTAGTGACAGGCAGCCTGAATTCCTTGGTTGTCCTGTTACAGAAGCAGAAATTGAAATTCACAATAACCTCTATTTATTCACCAAGAAAGGTGAAAAAGTGGATCCTAATTTTGTAAATGAGGAAATTGAGGCACAGAAAAGTGAAATGATTAGTTAGAAACCACACAGTGAATCAGGGACAGGATTAGGGCTAGAGTCTACCATAGCTTCCAGAGCCAGTCCCTTCTTTCTTGAGTTGTACAATCTACCCCCAAGCCAACAAAAATCTCTAAGAGAAGAGCCAGAAGAATGAGTCAGTATCCAGAGGAAAACACTCACATCTCCTTTTATTCAAAAACACATTTATTCCTATGCCCTCGCCTTGGCTCTCAGTCATCTGTTTTTTACTGTGCATGTGGCATCATAAGAATTTCCCCTCCTGCCTCTCTGCTAATTTAGTACTTGCCCTGCAGCATCCCTGGGGAGATTTTCCTGTCCATTGTGAGAATTAGGTCTCCTAGTTGCAGTCCCCTGGAATATGTGAATGAGTTTGTTTACTCTATAGTTTCCCAGCAAACTAGATGGAATGATGCCCTGCTACCTGCATCAGCTTTCCAGTTTATTAAGCTTAATAGAGGCCCAGTGCACGAAATTCATGCACAGGTGCGGTCCCTAGGCCTGGGCAGCGATCGAAGCGTGAGCGTCTGGTGTGGAAGGGCAGGTCCCAGGTGACCTCTGGGCCCTGGGCAGCACCTGGACCCCCAGGCCCTCACACACCCCCCTCTGCCTGAGTCATAGCACCTGAGTCCCCACATGGAAATGTGGTGAGCACAGCCAGACACTGTGGGCCAGGGTGCAGCATGAGCCTCTGGGCCACCCAGCAGTGCCACATGGAAGCCAGGCGGGCCCTGCGCAAACCCACAGGGAACTCAACCGGCCCCTGTGGTCCCAGCGGCTGCAGCCTGGCTCACCCAGAAGGTGCAGGGTCGGGCTTCTCCGGGGTGCCTGGCACCTGAGCGGGGGGTGGGGGGGCGGCTGGGAGGGGCCTTCCCCAGTGCATGAGCCCTGGTGTCCTGGGGGAAGGTAGCAGGGGGAGTGAGAGCAAGCTTGGCAGACACCCTGCATTCTCATTGCACCTCTGTCCCCATCACCCCCGTCCCTAGGTAGCCAGTGAGAGGTAGCAGCCGATTGCTGAAACCCGCCATGTTCCACACCGCCCTCTGGTGGTCAGTGCATATCATAGCAAGTGGTCAAACTCCCAGTCTCCAGGTCGAACTCCCTGTTTGAGGGGACAATTTGCATATTAGGCTTTTATTATATAAGATTATTTAGTTCCCTTTTGCGCTTTACCTTATATTAATTAATAACTAGCTTTCTTATATTAAAAACTAGCTACCTACACTTACACACTCACTCATCTTAACTCTGCAGCCCCCTAACATCTGTCTGTTCTCCCACACCCTCACCTACTCCTTGCATCCTTGTGCAATCTCAACACATTGGGAAGGGAAAAGGTTACTTTTCATGAACTTTGCACTGGTTATCCAGCAGAGGGCAATCTTTTGCTTCAAAAAAATCAGTAAGAAGTCCTGTTCTCTGCTACACATATTCTGGGACAAAGAGAAAAAAAGAAGAGATTTAAGGAAGAGGAACACTAATATCCTAAATAGGATGCAGACTGCTGAAACAGGATCTGATAAGGGTCATGTAAGGGAGAGGTCTTGGCCTATAACATAAGTATAAAATTGACAAAAAGAGAGGAAGAACAGAGAGTTCACTAAAGACGGCAGATTTTCACCATCTCTTCCTGAGTTGACATAGCACTTCATGGAATCCTCGGTAGTGGCTTTGAGAGAAATGTTTGAGACTCAAGAGTCCTGTAAGGCCCCAATCTCGCCTTCCCTCTACTTTGACCCCAATTATTTTTCAGTGATGACAGATGACCCAAATTGTATGACATTAGCTTCATTCTGTTGAAGTCTAAATTCACCCCCTTCATCAGCACAGTGATGAAATCCGAATGACTCCTTACAGTAGGTTAAATGAGGTGATTTCTCACCCCGAGAATGATGCAATGAATCTCCAATTCATTTAAATTTATGTTGACCTACACTCCTAAACACCAGCCTCTATAATTCTATAGAGATGAATTATTTACACAGCAACTAAACCCAGATGGACTCCACCAATTTATGAAACTGAACATCTTAGCTCCTCTGCCAGACCAAGACTGCTATAATTCATACTATGTAAGCTGGATTCATACTATAGTCAAAAACCTTATCACCTATTGAACCTGCTCATCCGGTTGCTTTTATGGTCTACACCAAATCAGGCATATATATATTATATATTAATGCAAAGCTCTGGCCTCTGGCCTATTCAAGGTGAAATCCTTCTACCTTCTAAGAGTTTCTGCAGGCTGTTCCACATCACATGGATGTTCTCAGTGACCATGAACCTGAAGCGAATGTTGGCATAGTTGTTTTCATTTTCATAACCCTTCCCAGCTGCTCTGTTGGCCAAGGCATTCAACTGTAATAGTTGAGTAATAATAGAGAAGATTGGACAGATTATAAAGTAACAGGATTCATCAATCTCAATACCTTATTCTAAACAGTTTTAAATCTTACCTGTTTAAAAAGATGTTAAATCAGACAAGGCACATTCTGGGATTGAGAGAATTTCACTGGTTTTTAGGTCAGGTTACATTGAGTAACAGAGGAGTATAGAGGGAGATTTAGTGTTTTGTGTTATTACTAAAACCCTGCTTAAGAGGTTGAAGGCTATGGAAGCTATGAGGATATCTGTTCTGAAGAAATGAAATTATTTTGAGCTTCCTATCACAAACAAATGTTTTCTCAGCTGAAGGGGCTTTATACTGGGAAACATGTGAAAGTTAAAAAATCTTTACATCTGAGAAGTTCTAGGAAAAAGTCTAAGAACTTCAGGGACAATGAATTTCAAATAGCTATTCTAGAAAAATGTCTAAAACATGCATGAGATAAATGACTCATTCACTGATAAAATTGACCTGTGTTAACACTATGTTCAGCTTGTGGTAATCAGAATATTTATTTCTAGGTCATAAGAAGAATGTTGGGCAGAGTAGGGAGTAAATGAGATGTAATCAGGAGACATTAAAACAATAACTAGAAAAAAAAAGCCAAAATATTCCATGATGATAACCATCTTACTAATCAAAAAGTTTTCTTTGTCTGGGCCTGTTTTCTCATCTCCCAGTATTGTCCATTTCAAAAGACAGGAGGAGCATGTATGTGGACAGCATATAGTTTCTGTATTAATAAAAAAGAATGCCATTAAAACCTCAAAAGCACAAATAGTTCATATTAACACATTAAGGGAAAATAGTCTGTGTCAACATATTCTGTTTACAATGCAAGATACTTTTAAGCAGAGGTGGGGAACCTTTTTTCTGCCAAGGGCCATTTGGATATTTATAACATCATTCACTTAATATAATTCACTTAATATACATTTATGTTGCTATGAAAAAAAAAGCTCCTACATTTATTGAATTTTGAGTCCCACCTACAGTTGCCTTGGCGGGGCCAGATGTTGCCCACCCTTGTTTTAAAGGGAGAAGCATGAAGGTAATTTTGATTACTTATCACACAGACAATGCCACTGATATTTCATTACATTAATAACAATGTCAAAAAAAAACAAACAAAAAAAAAAAATAAAAAAAAAAAATAAAAAAA
>NW_006285242.1:13422-15285 GCF_000327345.1 Myotis davidii | reverse complement strand
TACCAATGGCATATTTCACATATCTAGAATGAATGTTCCAGAAATTCATCTGGAATAAAAAAACCTTGAATAGCTACAGCAATCCTGAGATAGAACAAAGTAGGTGGGATCTCAATACAAGATAGCAAGCTGTATTACAAAGCCACTGTTCTTAAAATATCTTGGTACTGGCCCAAGAACAGACATATAGATCAATGGAATAGGATAGAAAACCCAGAAATCGACCCAAATCAATATGCCCAATAATTGGAAAAGGAGGCAAGAGCATAAAATGGAATCAAGACAGTCTCTTCAATAAATGGTGTTGGGATAATTGGATTGATACATGCAAAAAGATGAAATTAGACCACCACCTTACACCATACACAAAAAAAGGACTCAAGAGAAACCAAGATGGAGGCATAGGTAAACACTAGAAATAGATGCCTTGCACAACCACTTCAAAAATACAATTAAAAGACAAAACGGATATCATCCAGAACCACAGGAAGGCTGGCTGAGTGGAAATTCTACAACTAGATGGAAAGAAAAGTACACTGAGATTCAGAGGAGGTGCTGAAGTAAAGTGCAGAGGTACAGTGGCACCACTGAAAGGGCTGGCAACTGAGGACACGGCACTGGTGGAAAGGGCTGACAGCTGAGGATGCAGCACATGTGGAAAGGGCGCAGCTGAGGACACAGTTGTCTTTTTCAATAGGGAGGGAGTCTCAAGCTCCAGACTGCTCTGAACTCCAGTTCTGGGTGAGTCTTTGGGGACCCAGACTCATACGGGGAGATACCGAACTGCCTGGCATCAGGCAGAATTCGAGGGCGGCTTTTTCTTAGAGGTGCTTTCAGTGATTACTGTGGAACACTGAGACCTAGGGCCTCTTGAGGTAGGACTGGGGACCAGCCATAGCTGCTTGCTCTGCCCTGTTGATCCCTTGAGACCGCGCCCCACCCAAGCTCAGAGGCTTTTGCATATGAAAGGCCTAGCCCCTTGCAATTTGAAAATTACCTAACAAATTGCAGCTGGGTCAGAGAGACCCAGAACTTCCAAAAGGCCCAAGGCCCCACAGCAGCTTGCATTGATTCACAGATGGGCCTCATTTGGACACCTCCAAACCCTAAACAAAGAAGAGGAATCTCCCCATAGCTCCCTCTGTGTAGTCTCAGGCAGAGGCTAAATTCTTACCTCCTTAGAGATCCCAGAGCCAGTGTACCCAGTGGTCAGAGTGGGACCATCCAGATTCCAACTCCTCAGATCCATAAGGGACACACTCAGGGGGCAGACTCAGCTGCCGGAAGCTGGTCCATCCTTGCTGCTTGACACAGTCACTGCAGGAAAGAAACATTTGCACAGCATATGTTTCAAGGGACCTGGCGTATATAGCATACTGTTCTTAATATGTTTGCTCCCCTTAGCGCTATGTGTTTTTTCCAAGGTCACCTCTCCGAGATAGGTTGTTTCCCCAGGTAAGGATTTTTCCCTGAAGTTAGGGAGGGGATAAGACCCCTTAACTACATGCCAAGTGGGTAGTTAATCACTTTAAGTACAAATAATCACGATTAAGCTACATAATCTTTACTCCCTGGAATGGAGATAAGAAATGCCCTAACCTTTGCAATAGAAATTGACAGGATTAAAATCAACTGGTATAAATACAGATGTAACAAGACAATAAACACAAGAACTTGGTTAGAGATCCTGGCTAGGCTGCTGATCAACTGAAGGCTGTCTCCATGTCATTCCTTCTTCGCCGACTCCATCTACACCTTTGGGAACCCCTGGACCCGCTGGGGTTGGACCCCGGCATCTAGCTATTAGGGAAATGCAAATCAAAACTGCAATGAGATACCATCTCACACCCGTTAGAATAAGAC
>NW_006285242.1:0-11648 GCF_000327345.1 Myotis davidii | reverse complement strand
TGCTGGGGGAAATAAAAACTTGTTCAGCCACTGTGGAGAACAGTATGGAGTTTCCTCAAAAAACTAAAAATGGAACTCCCATTTGACCCAGTGATATCACTTCTAGATATATTCCAAGAAGCTAGAAACACCAATCAGAAAGGATATATGCATCCCTATGATCATAGCAGTACAATTCACCATCGCTAAGATTTGGAACAGCCTAAGTGCCCATCATCAGATGAGTGGATTAAAAAACTGTGGCACATATATACAATAAAAAAGAAGGAGCCCTTACCATTTGCAACAGCATGGATGGAATTGGAGAGCATTATGCTAAGTGAAATAAGCCAGAGAAAGATAAATATCACATGATCTCACTCTTTTGTGGAATATAGTGAACAACATAGGCTGATGAACAGGGCCAGATCCAGAGACAGAGAAGCAGAGATCAGAAAGTCAAACCTCAGAGGGAAAGTAGGGGAGAGTAGGGGTGAAGGGGGAGATCAACCAAAGGACTTGTATGCATGCATGTAAGCCCATCTAATGGATACAGACAACAGGGGGGTGAGGGCATGAGTGGGGGGGCGGTTATGGGGCAATGAAGTTACATATGTAATACCTTAATCAATAAAGAAATTAAAGATTGAAAAAAATTAGAATAAAAAAAGTATTGAAAATTTTTAAAAAATCATATAATCATATCAATTGAGGCAGAAATGGCATTTGACAAAATCCAGTACCATTTTGTGATGAAAGCTCTTAGAAAAGTGAGAGTAGAGGGAAGATACCTCAACATAATAAAAGCCTTGTATGAAAAACCTGCAGTACATCATACTTAATGGTAAAAACTAAAACCTAAGGACAGGAGCAAGACAGGGATGCCCACTTTCACCACTTCTGTTTTACATACTACTGGAAGTGCTAGCCATTTCAATAAGACAAGAGAAAGAAATAAAGGGCATCCCAATTGTAAAAGAAGAAGTAAAATTGTCATTATTTGCAGATGACATGATATTGTACATAGAAAACCCTAAAGACTCCATCTAAAATAACTACTAGAACTAATGAATTCAGCAGTGTAGTAGTATACAAAATTAACACCCAGAAATCTATTGCTTTTTTATACACCAATAATGAACTCACAGAAAGAAAAACTAATAAAAACAATTCCATTTACCATTGCAACAAACACATTGTGATACCTAGGAATTTAACCAAGGAGATAAAGGACCTGTACTCATAAAATTACAGGACGCTGAAAAAAAAAAAGAGAGATACAGGGAGACGTAAACAAATGGAAGAATACACCGTGTTCATGGGTTGGTAGAATCAACATCATTAAAATGTCCATACTACCCAGAGTAATCTATAGATTCAATGCAATCCCCTCTAAAATGCCAGTGACATACTTCAAATACCTAGAACAAACTCTCCAAAATTTCATCTGGAATAAAAAAAAAGACCCCAAATAGCTGCAGCAATTATGAGAACAAACAATGTTGGAGGGATCACAATACCAAAAATACTACAAAGCACAAGAACAGACATATAGACCAATGAACATAACAGAGAACTCAGAAATTGGTCCAAGCCATTATGTTCAATTAATATTTGACAAAGGAGGCAAGAGCATACAATGGAGTGAAAAACGTCTCTTCAATAAATGGTGTTGGGAAAATTAAAAAGATTTGAAGCAAAAAAAATGAAACTAGGCCACTAACTTAGACTATACACAAAAATAAACTCAAAATGGATAAAGGACTTAAATGTACAACCAGAAACCATAAAAATACTAGAGGAATCTAAAGGCAATAAAATCTCAGACATAACTCATAGCAATATGTTTACTGATAAAACTCCTAGGACAAGGAAAACTAAGGAGAAAATAAACAAATGAGACTACATCAAAATGAAAAGTTTCTGCACAGCAAAAGAAACCATCAACAAAACAACAAGAAAGACCACTGCATGGGAGACCCTACATATTTGCCAATGTTATCTCTGATAAAGGTTTAATCTCCAACATTTACAGGGAATTTATACAATTTATCAAAGGGAAGATAAATAATCCAATAAAAAAAATGGGCAAAGGACCTAAATAGACACTTTTCAAAAGAAGACATACAGAAGGCCAAGAGACATATGAAAACATGCTCAAAGTCACTAATCATCTGAGAGAAACAAATCAAAAACAATAATGAGGTACAACCTCACACAAGTCAGACTGGCTATTATCAACAAATCAATAAGTGACAAGTGCTGGAGAAGATACGGAGAAAAAGGAACCCACTTGTACTGCTGGTGGGAATGCAGATTGATGCAACCAATTGAAAACAATATGGCATTTTCTCAAAAAATTTAAAATGGAACTCCCATTTGACCCACTAATCTCACCTCTAGTAATATATCCCAATAAATCAGAAACACTAATTAGAAAGGATATATACATCCCTGTGTTCATAGCAGCACAATTTACAATAGCTAAGTTTTGGAAACAGCCTAAGTGCCCCAATGAGTGTATTAGAAAACTGTGGTACATCTATACAATGGAATACTACACTGCTGTAAAACAAAAATAAATAAAAAAAGAAGGAATTCTTACCATTTGCAATAGCATGAATGGAACTAGAGAGCATTATGCTAAATGAAATAAGCTAGTCAGAGAAAGATAAATATCATGTGATCTCACTCATTTGTGGAATATAATGAACAATATAAACTAATGAACAAAAATAGAGCCAGAGTCATAGAAGCATCGAACAGACTGTCCAACCTATAAGGGAATGCAGAGGGTGAGGAGGTAAGAGATCAATGAAAGGACTTGTATACATGTATATGAACATAACCAATAGACACAGATGGAGTGGCATTGAGGGCAGCTAAGGAGAGGTCAATGGGGGAAAAGGGAGATTTATGTAATAATTTAAACAATAAAGAATTTAAATGAAAAAAAGAAGAGTTATTACTGGACATGGACTGGCCCAGCGCAGGTTTGCCTCAGACCAGCCATGCAGGAAAGATTTCACAAATAAGTTCAGGTGATTTTGAGATTACATTTATTAAAGCTGTAAACATTGAAATGAAGGAAGGACTCTGGGTAAAAGAAGCAACAGGAGAGAGCCCAGGCAATTCTTTTCTTAGCTCTCTAGAAATGTTATAGGAAAGAAGTGAGCCAAGGTGGGGCTGCTTTTATCCCACTGAGAAGTCAGAAAAGAAGGGGCCTTGGAGACAGGATCAGTGGGTAAGCCAAGGATGAGCTGCCACTGCCCACTGATCTCTCCATTGCAGGTCTCATGAGGACACTTAGAGTTTAGGAGGAAGGAAAAAATTTTTGGCAGACAACAGCACGGGCTTTCTCTAGTCTAGAGCGAACCCACACATATCATTGGATTGACTGTTTTATTTTCCTTTGGGGGTGAGAATCTTAGGGGGGATTTCATCAAAATATTCATTAGCTTTTCAGGTGCTTTACAAATATGGTAGTGCATTAAAATGACCATATATGGATTATTCTTTCATCTGCTTTACTATTTTACTTTTATCTTGGGTCTACCTGGATCTAATTGGGATTTTGTTATTGTCCCCATGACTTTACTTGTCCTTGAGTTTAGATAGAACAAAGTCATTAATTGACTTTCTATTCTCTATTTTCCTGACCAGAGTGATTTAAACTATGTATTACCTATTTATGGACGAGAGGTATAAACCATTGGTTCTCAAGTGTCCTTGGTTGGGGAAAATATGGTCTTAGGATTTACTAGCTGGCTTTAAGTTGTTCAAAGTGTTTGGCCCATTTAGTCTTCTTATCTCAGTTTTTCTATTCCACCTGCCTGGGGATTTTCCTGCCTCATTATGAGCAAATAATGCGCTGACAAACTGGGTAACTTAGGTAAAATGTACAAATTCCTATAATCAGAAAATTACCAAGACTGTACCACAAAGAAATAGAAGATCTGAATAGACCTATAAGTAGTAAGACTTTTCAATCAGTAATAAAAATATATCTCCCAATAAATCAAAGCTCTGAATCTGATGGTTTCACCAGGGAATTCTACAAAGTCTAACACCAATTTCAAAAACTAACACCAGTCCTTAAATGTTTTTAAAACTTAAATGTTTTAGGAAACGCACTTCCTAACACTTCCTAATTCACTCTATGAATCTTACATCACCCTGACACCAAAGCCAGACAAAACCACAAGTAAAATCACAGACCAATAGCCAATATTTACTATGATACAAAATCCTTAACAAAATTCTAGCAAACTGAATTCAGCAACATATTTTAATGTTTTTCACCATGATCAAGTGGGATTTATTCCTTGAATGAAAATATAGTGCAATATAAGAAAATCTACCAATGTAGTCTACCACATTGACATAATAAAGAGGAAATAAATATAATCATTAAAAGGACATGATACAAGGAAAGGATTTTTAAAAAGTCAACACTGATGACATAAGCATTATAAAAGTAGAAATAGAAGAGAACTATTTCAACATCATAAAGGCTACATATGACAAACCTTTATGTAATATCATACTCCATGGTGAAAGATGAAGTGTAAGACAGGGATTCCCACTCTCACCACTTATATTCAACATAGTACTTGAGCAATTAGGCAATAAAGGGAAATAAAAGGCATCCAAATTGGAAAATATGAAGGAAAATAATCTCTCTTCATATATTATGCAAATAAACCAAATGGCAAAGGACTGGCAGAATGACTGGTTGCTATGACATTCATTGACCACCAGGGTGCAGATGTTCAATACAGGATCTGCCACCAGCCTATAGGCCTCAGGCCAGCCAAGGTGGGTGCCATCAAGCCCCGCGACCCCTGATTGACCTGCTGGTCACTCCATTGATAGGCCTGATCACCAGTCAGGCATGGATTTCATGCACCAGGCCTCTAGTAAAAATATAAATGACAACAAAAAAGTACCTATCAATAATAACCTTAAATGTAAGTGCTCCAACCAAAAGACATAGGGTAGATTAATGGATAAGAAAACATGATCCATATATATGCTCTCTATAAGGACCCACCTCAGAACAAGGACTCACACAGGATGAAAGTGAAGAGATAGAAAAAATATTTTCCAAACAAATCAAATTGGGGGGAAAAAGATGGGGAGCAATATCCATATCTGACAAAATAGACTTCAAAAGAAAGGCCATAAAAAGAGACAATGAAGGCCACTTCATAATACTAAAAGAAATGATTCAATAAGAGGATATAACCCTGGAAAACATATAAGCACCCATTATAGGAGCAGCCAATTTATTTATAAAAAAAAAGAAAAGAAAAGAAAACTTCTGAAGGATTTAAAAGGAGAGTGTCAACAGCAATACAATCATAGTAGGGGACTTTAATGCTCCACTTACAACACTAGATAGATCTTCTAGACCAGTGGTTCTCAACCTTTGGGTCGCGATCCCTTTGGGGGTCGAATGACCCCATTACAGGGGTCACCTAAGACCATCAGAAAACACATAACATAATTACATATTGTTTTTGTGATTAATCACTATGCTTTAATTATGTTCAATTTGTAACAATGAAAATACATCCTGCATATGAGATATTTACATTAAGATTTATAACAGTAGCAAAATTACAGTTATGAAGTAGCAAAGAAAATAACTTTATGGGGAGAAGAAAATGCCAGAGGTATAGATGGACATGTCCTGTGCCTTGTCCTGAAGCAGATAAGGGTGAGCAGTTGAAACGGGTAATATACAGGCCTAATAAACAGAAGATATTCAGCTAAGAGACAGTTTGCAGCTGGGAAAGGTGGAGGGCTCTCGGAGAAAGGGGACAGTTGGAGACTGCGGCTGAAATCTCTCCCAGAGTGCTGGCTCAGCCGCTGGAGACCACGACATCTTGAGTGGCTGTTATTGGAAGCATATCCATCAAAAGAACCGGCATCCATAGCATCGAGATATCAGCTACTAACCCAGAAACAATGGATCCCAAGCATCGAGACTACATGAACTTAGAGGATCCCGGCTTCTCCCTATGGAAAGGTAAGATTTCCCCTAAAGGTGTGGTTTGAAAATCAGGTTGGAGAAAGGAACATGCATATGCTCAGGGGAAATCTGAGCCCCACAAAGTCCATGGCCGCTGGGGCCAGCGTGATCTGTGAGTGTGGAAGCACTCCAGCAGGGTTGCTGGCAGAAGGGAAAGTTAAAAGTAAGTCCATAGCTGGACTGGATGCAAAAAATCAGCCTTGGATTTTGCAAGTGTGCCATTTCCTTAGCACTGGGGAAGAGAGGGTGCACGGAAGGGACTGCACACAGAGCTGAAAAGTGGGGGGTTGTGAATTTGTGCAACTTCTCAGGCTTTTGTTCTCTCTCTTCCACTTAAATCTTCGCGTTTGATTATTAAACCCAGTACATGGGATTTCCCAGTCAGGGTCACTCTCACAGACTGCAAGGGACAGTTGTTTTTGTGGAACCTGGAAACAGAGTGGGAGTAACAATTAAAGAACAGGATCTAGGATAGTCGACTCTCCCAAACCAGTTTTAAGTGTGATAGGGAAAATAAACCCTAACTGCTGGATAGAGAGGACTTATAGCCTCGGAGGTCAATCCAGAAACACTGCCACCCAGGTGCTGACCCAGAACTGACTCTTCTGTAAACACAAATAAAGGCAGTCTGGGAAACAAATATGGCCTTCCTTAATGATTTTACCTCTTTAATTACTACATTTTTATTTCAAACCAGTATTATTACTACTACCATTTTACCATTTTTTAAAGTGTCATTTTATTTTCTCTTTATTTTATTTTGGGATAAGTGTTCTACATTCTATTTTCATCGTTCCTTTAGCATCATTTTTCTCAACCTCAACTTTACCTTTATGCCAAAACACTTTTCCTCACTTTTCCCCTTTTCTTGTCCTGTTTCTCTTACCCTACTCCTGCTTTAGATTTTCCCTATTTCTTTTTTTACCCCCTGTCTAAATTTCACCCTACTTATATATCTAATTTCCAATCCCTTGCTCTAAATCCATATATATCTCTCTCTTATATTGCTTCACTATCCAAATTTTTTTCTTCTCTGTGTTGTTTAGTTTTGTTTGCTTAATTGTTGAGTATAATGGGTTTTTTATGCTTGTTTGTGAGATTGTTTTGCTTTTGCTTTTTTTTCCTGTTGGTATTTTTTTCTCTGGTTATTTTTTTGCTTATGTTTTCCCTTGCCTCGCTTGATATTAGTGGTTGTTTTTAGTTTGCATTCATCTCCAGGGATCTGTTGCTGGAATGGGTTGGGATGAGTGGCAGTTCTTTGGAGTTTTATCTCTATATAAATAGTTTCTTCCCCTCTTCTATTTCATTCTCTCTCTTTCTTATTTTTTTCCTCCCTTTCCCAATTCATTTTTGCACTCCCATTTTTTTTCCATTTCCTCTTTTATCTTTTTATCTTCTTTCTTCCTTATCCCTTAATTCTCTTTGCTCAGTGGCCACCTTTATTAGGGGTTATTAATATTGTAAATACATTTGTGTTCAGTACATTGTATGTTGTGCCTTGTTGTGTTGTATTTTGTGTCTTTATATCAACACAGCAGAGAGAGAACTACATAACCAAACATTTGGAGGAGAGGGATCATGGTGAAACGAAGAACCATCCCACATATGAAAGAAAAACAGGAATCACCAGAAAAGGAAGTAAACGAAATGGAAGCAATGGAGGCAAGCAACCTGTCAGAGAAAGAATTCAGAAAAATGGCCATAAGGTGTATGATAAGAATAGAAGACAAATTCAACAATATGTGTAAGAATCAAGAGGAAATGAAGAAAACCAAGAAGAATTGAAAAATGACATCACTGCAATAAGGAACTCAATAGAAAGCATCAACAGTAGACTAGAAGAAGCAGAGGACCACATCAGTGAGCTAGAATACAAGGTAGGAAAAAATACCCAAGCAGAGTAGCTTCTAGAAAAAAAATTAAAAAACAGGAAGAGAGCCTAAGAGAACCCTGGGATAACACAAAACAAAACAACATCGAAATAATAGTGGTGCCAGAGGGAGAGGAAACTAAGCAAGGAATAGAAAACCTGTTTGAAAAAATAATGACAGAAAACTTCCCTGACATAGGGAAGAAAATACTCACACAAATACAAGAAGCTCACAGAGTCCAAAACAAAATGAACTCCAAAAGACCGACACCTAGGCACATTATAATTAAATTGGCAAACACCAATGACAAAGCAAGAATCTTAAAAGCAGACAGAGAGAGACAGAAAGTTACCTACAAAGGACCCTCCATCAAACTAGCGACTGATTTCTCACCAGAAACACATCAGGCAAGAAGGTAATGGAATCAAATATACAAAGTTATGCAAAGGAAGGGTCTGAATCCAAGAATATTGTACCCAGGAGGCTATCAATCAAAATTGAGAGTCAAATCAGGAGCTTCAAGGACAAAAAAGGACTATGGGAGTTTATTACCACCAAACCAGCAATGCAAGAAGTGCTAAAGGGTCTGCTGTAAAAAGATAAAATAGGAAACAGAGAAGGAACACAGGGGTAAAGAACAAAAAAGGTGTTAACAAGTATCTATCAATAATAACTTTAAATGTAAATGGATTAAATGCCCCAATCAAAAGACATAGGGTAAATGAGTGGATAAGATAGCATGACCCATATATCTGCTGCCTACAGGAAACCCACCTCAGAAAAAAAGATGAACACAGACTAAGGCTAAAGGGATGGGAAAAGGTTTTTCAGGTGAATGGAAATGAAAAAAAAAAGCTGTGGTAGCAAAACTTATATCTTATAAATTAGATCTCAAAGTGAAGGACATAAAAAGAGATAAAAAAGGTCACTTCATAATCCTAAAGGGAGGAATCCAAAAAGAAGAAATAACTCTGGTAAACAAATACGCACCGAATATAGGAGCACCCAAAAATGTAAGAAAACTTCTGGAGGAGATTAAGGGAAAGACTGACAGCAATACAATCATAGTAGGGGACTTTAACACCCCACTGTCACCATTGGACAAATCCTCTAAACAAAAAATCAGCAAAGAAACATCAATCCTAAATGACTCACTAGATCAGATGGAATTAATTGACATCTTCAGAACATTTAACCCCAAAGCCACAGAATATACATTCTTCTCAAGTGCTCATTGGGCATTTTCAAAGATAGACCATATATTGGGTATCAGGCAGTCTCCTCAAATTCAAGAAGATTGAAATAATATCAAGCATCTTATCAGACCACACTGGCATAAAACTGGAAATCAACTACAACAAAAACAATCCAAAAAAATCAACACATGAAGAATAAATAGCATGCTATTAGACAATGACTGGATTACCAGAGAGATCAAAGAAGAAATAACAAACATCATGGCAACAAACGACAATGAAAACAAAACAATCCAAAACCTATGGGACAGAATGAAAGCAGTCCTGAGAGGGAAGTTTATAGCTCTACAGGCCTATCTCAAAAAACAACAAACAATGAGAATAAATTACTTAAACCCACAACTAAAAGATTTAGAAAGAGAGAAACAAGAAAAGCCCAGTGTAAGCAGAAGGAATAATAAAGATCAGAGCAGAGATAAATGACATAGAGACCAAAAGAACAATACAAAAGATCAACAAAACCAAGAGCTAGTTCTTTGAAAGGATAAACAAGATTGATACACTTCTAGCCAGGCTACCAAGAAACAAAAAGAGAGAACCCAAATAAACAAAATCAGAACTGAAAGAGGTGAAATAACTACAGAACCCACAGAAATATAAATGATTGTTAGAAAATACTATGAACAACTCTACTCCAACACACTAGACAACCTGGAGAAAATGGACATATTCCTAGAAAAATACAACATTCCAAAACTCAATCAGGAAGAATCTAAAAAATTTCAACAGGCCAATAACTATGGAAGAAATTGAAGCAGTCATCAAAAAGCTCCCAGCAAGCAAAAGCCCAGGTCCAGACAGCTTCACAGAGGAGTTTTACCATGTATTCAAGAAAGAAATAAAAGTTATCCTCCTCAGACTATTCAAAAAAATTCAATTGGAAGGGACACTTCCACACTCGTCCTATGAAGCCAGGATCACCCTAATACAAAAACCAGATAAAGACAACACAATGAAAGAGAATTACAGGCCAATATCCCTCATGAACATAGATGCCAAAATCCTCAACAAAAATCTTAGCAAATCAGGTCCAGCAAACATCATAAAGATCATAGACCATGACCAAGTAGGTTTTGTCCCAGGGATGCAGGGGCGGTATAATATCCACAAATCAATAAACGTAATACATCACATAAACAAATTGAGAGAAAAAACCACAGTCATATCAATTGATGTAGAAAAAGCATTTGACAAAATCCAACACGCTTTCTTGATAAAAACTCTCAGCAAGGTAAGAATAGAAAAATCATACCCTAACATAATAAAAGCCATATATGACAAACCGAAAGCCAACATCATAATCAATGGACAAAAACTAAAACCATTTCACCTAAGAACAGGAACAAGACAGGGATGCCCCTCTCACCACTCTTGCTCAACATAGTAATGGAAATACTAGCATTTGCGACCAGACAAGAAGAAATAAAAGGCATCCAAATTTGAAAAAAAGAAGTAAGACTGTCATTATTTGCAGATGACATGATACTGTACATAGAGAACTCTAAAGACTCCATCAAAAAATTATTAGACTTAATAAATGAATTCAGCAATTAGCAGGATACAAAATTAATGCCAAAAAATCTATGGCATTTTCTTGACACCAATAGTGAACTTACAGAAAGCGAGATTAAAAAAACAATCCTATTTACCATCACACCAAAAAAATTAAGATACCTAGGAATAAACTTAACTAAGGAGGTAAAAAACTTATACGCGAAAAAATACAGGGCACTGAAAATAGAGATAGAGAAAGACATAAACAGATGGAAGAACATACCATCTTCACTGATTGTTAGAATCAACATCATCAAAATGTTCATACTACCCAAGGCAATCTATACATTCAATGCAATCCCCCGTAAATTACCAATGTCATATTTCCCAGACTAGAGCGAATGTTCCAAAAATTCATCTGGAATAAAAAAAGACCTCGAATAGCTGCAGCAATCCTGAGAAAGAAGAACAAAGAAGGTGGGATCTCAATACCAGATAATAAGTTGTATTACAAAGTCACCATTCTTAAAAGAGCTTGATACTGCTACAAGAACAGACATCTAGATCAATGGAATAGATTAGGGAGCCCAGAAATCGACCCAAACCATTATGCCCAATTAATATTTGACAAAGGAGGCAAGAGCATACAATGGAGTTAAGATGGTCTCTTCAATAAATGGTGTTGGGAAAATTGGACAGGTACATGCAAAAAGATGAAACTAGACCACCAACTCACATCATAGACATAAATAAACTCAAAATGTATAAAAGACTTAAACGTAAGATGGGAAACCATAAAAATACTAGAGGAATCCACAGGCAGCAAAATCGCAAACGTATGCTGAAGAAATTTCATTAATAATGCTCCAGGGCAATGGAAACTATAGAGAAAATAAACAAATGGGAATACATCAAAATACAAAGCTTTTGCACAGCACAGGAAACCATTAACAAAACAACAAGAAGAATCAATGGAATAGAAGGGCATGTTTTCGGTGGGTGAGATTAGGA
>NW_006285241.1:0-441 GCF_000327345.1 Myotis davidii | reverse complement strand
ATGGAAAAAGAGGAAAAAAAAAGAAGAAAAAAACAGAAAAAAAGGAAAAAAACTTGGTTTCTTAGTTAAAAGGTGAAAAAAGAAAAAAAATTGCAGTAGTGAAGGTCCTTCAGTTCTTCTATTCTTCAGTCTGGCTTGCCTTTAATCCTGCCAGGTATTCAGGAGAGTGTTGAGTTTCCCTGCGATACACTGTTCCTCTGTGTTGTAAACCACAGTCCTTATTATAAAGCAGGCCGTATTTGTTTCCCAGACTGCCTTATTTTGTGTTTAGCAAAGAGTCAGTTTGTGGCTCAGCCTCTGGGTGGCAGTGTTCTGGGGTTGGCCTCTGAGGCTATAAGGCATTGAAAATCCCTCTATAGGCCATACCCTGTTAATTCCCAGGGGCTGGTCAGATTATTTTTATCCTTGATCTTGTTCAAGGTGGAATCTGGGTGTGGCTGT
>NW_006285240.1:1940218-1942083 GCF_000327345.1 Myotis davidii | reverse complement strand
GCCATTCTTATTCTAACTAGCCTGGGAATTTAAGCCTTTTTTGAACTTTCCAGTTTTCCGGGTTACCCTCTAATTATCCCCCAAACACTCACCTGATTACTTCCTGAAAGACTTATGTAGACACCTACCTGATGGCCATAATTCAGACCGCCAGGCCTGGCCTGACCCTCTGGCACCCATCTCTGGACCACCTAGCATCCATCATCCTGTCCACTGACATCTGACTGATAACCCTCCTGGACCAGCCCTAGGACTGAGGGCAGGACTGATACCTCTGAAGAATGTACTTTTTACTGAATGAACTTTTAACTTTTCTTTCTTTTTTGAAGCACTGCTGGGTTTTTGCCTAGCTGTGTTCCAAATTTGCAAACTCCAAAAACCTTGAATAAATCTCTATCATTTATTTCTAGAAAAAACTTCCACTCTTTTTGAATTGGTTTGATAAGGGCTTTGACCCAATAAGCACTATGAGCTTGATAATGCTACCTGTGTGTGGTAAGAATTTTGGGAATTTGTTTCTTCTCTATTCTCTGAATTCAAAAGTTGTTTATTTAAAAAAAATAGAAAATCAAGGTTGAACAACTTTTTCATTATCTCTCCTTAAGGAAAGTTTGTAGACCTTTTTTCCCCCTATTTACCCCTCCTCCATGAAATTTTAATGCCACAGATACTGCATATGTTCTGTATTTGTATCTGCACTATAGTCATAAAAATTGTAAGGTTTTATTCTCCCTCTGAGGAGCAATTTTGTCTTTGGGAGCGCAGGGGTGTGGACCAGGGGTGGGTGGGAGATTGGGGAGCTGAGAGATCGGAAGTGATATTATCCTCATTGAGGATGCTTGAATTAACAAGAAAAACGACAAAATATTGATGGTCAAGGAAGAAAGATGTAGTGTCCAGGGAATTTAGTTGATTAAAATTCTGGTACCAGAAATGCAGACACATGCATGAACCTATTCTTATTTCATGAATTATTTACCAGAAAGGCTTAGTTTTTAGGCTTTATGCCTGGAATAGAAATGAGCAAGCAGCCTTAACCCCCCAAAATGCCCATTGAGAAATGGGTGTAGCTGTTGAGAGAGCAGGGGCACTATGGTAAGTAGCATGATTCACTATACAGCTTCAGATAATTTTAAATATGTGTTTTTTTAAGTATATTTTATTGATTTTTTTTTTTCAGAGAGGAAGGGAGAGGGATAGAGTTAGAAACATCGATGAGAGAGAAACATCGATCAGCTGCCTCCTGCACACCCCCTACTGGGGATGTGCCCGCAACCAAGGTACATACCCTTGACGGGAATCAAACCTGGGATCTTTCAGTCCACAGGCCGACGCTCTATCCACTGAGCCAAACCGGTTAGGGCTTAAATATGTGTTTTTAATTGGCTTTAGAGAAAGAGGAAGGGGAAGGGATAGAGAGAGAAAGATTGATGAGAGAGAAGCATCAACATCTTTCGGCTGCTTCTTGTATGCTCCCTGCTGAGGATGGAACCTGAATCCCAGGCATGTGATCGGCCGGGATCAAACTGGCGACCTCTTGGGTGCATGGGTCGATGCTCAACCACAAAGCCACACCAACTGGACATTCATTAATTTTATGTGAAGAAATTTTAGAGCCTCAAATCAAACACATTTAAACATAAGTGCAAATGTGCCTGTGAAGCTGGAGAGAATGCTACGGGTATCACTCTATTTCCTCTTCAAGCAGGTTCTGAATCAGATAGAAAATCACCTTCTCTCAAATTGACCCCTGACCCCCAGCTTCAGACTCATCTGGAATGCTGATTAAAATTCATATTCCCAGGTACTCACCTAGAGGTTCTGATTTGTTACCTCTGATGTGCTTGTGGGGAATTTACATTTTA
>NW_006285240.1:1938781-1939303 GCF_000327345.1 Myotis davidii | reverse complement strand
CCTCCTCCATTACCATAAATGTCTTATTTACTATAAATTCAAAATTCATTTCAAATTTGAGAAGATACTTTATGTCTTGAGAATAAAGATCCTATATTAATACAAAATACAATAATTATGATTGCAATTTAGCCTCTGAATGATGAGCTTAATTTTAAGTGAACAAATAATATAAGAATTCACATGCCAGAGAGTTACAGAGAGATACTAGGACTCCAATGTATAAAACTCAGAAACACAAATATTCTGATTAGCCAAAGTACTTATTGGATGAGATAGCAATTAAAGGTATAAAATGAAAAAAGAAGTCCTTGTGTTATTTAAAGAAGTAATAACCTTATGCAATCAAGAAGTTAATACAGCCCTGGCTGGTTTGGCTGAGTGGATAGAGCATCGGCCTGTGGACTGAAGGGTCCTGGGTGCAATTCCAGTCAAGGGCACATGGCTGTATTGTGGGCTCCCTTCCCAGTAAGGGGCACACAGGTAGCAACCGATCAATGTTTCTCTCTCATCATTGATGTT
>NW_006285240.1:1937480-1938033 GCF_000327345.1 Myotis davidii | reverse complement strand
AGTACTAAACAATTAAATGACCTATTTTAAATTTAAACTTGCAGTGCCACCAATGTGTATATATATATATATTAATTTTAAGGGTTGGCTGGCCCCATTTCCTCCTCCATTACCATAAATGTCTTATTTACTAGAAATTCAAAATTCATTTAAATTTGACAAGATATTTTATGTATTGAAAATAAAGATCCTATATTAATACAAAATATAATAATTATGATTGCAATTTAACCTCTGAATGATGAGCTTAATTTTAAGTAAACAAATGATATAAGAATTCACATGCCAGAGAGTTACAGAAAGAGAGACAATAGGACTCCAATGTATAAAACTCAGAAACACAAGTATTCTGATTAGCCAAAGTACTTATTGGATGAGATAGCAATTAAAGATATAAAATGAAAAAATATAAAGAAGTAATAACCTTATGCAATCAAGAAGTTGATACAGCCCTGGCTGGTTTGGCTCAGTGGATAGAGCATCGGCCTGCTCTATCCAGTCAAGGGCACATGGCTGGATTGTGGGCTCCATTCCCAGTAAGGGACACGCAGGT
>NW_006285240.1:1932238-1934790 GCF_000327345.1 Myotis davidii | reverse complement strand
GCCCAAGACTCTAGCCCAGCCGTGGGCAAACTATGGACCGTGGGCCGGATCCGGCCCTTTCGGCTGTTCTATCTGGCCCACGGAGCCAAAAGAGTGGAGGGTTTTCTTGCTCTCCCCTCCGCTCCTTCACCAGCAGCAGTGTTAACATGTATTAGTTCACACAAACACTCCATCCATGCTTTTGTTCTGGCCCTCCGGTTCAGTTTAAGAACCCATTGTGACCCTCGAGTCAAAAAGTTCGCCCACCCCTGCCTAGGCCCTAGACTGTGGTTTCTCTACTGCAGCACTATTTTGGGCAGAATAACTCTTTGCTTTGAGAAGCTGTCCGCACACTGCAGGATGTTTTGCAGAATCTTTGGCTTCTACTTTCTAGATGCAAGTAGCATGCCGCCACTCTGGTGGTGGCAGTCAGAAATGTCTCCAGACATTGCCAAATATTTTTAATTTCAGTTAAACAAGACATACTTTTTTACTATAAGTATATCCCATGCAATATTTCAGAAATTTCTCTAAAATTCAAATTTAACTGAACATCTTGTATTTTTATTTGCTGAATCTGGCAGCCCTATCTGGGGGTAAAATCTTCTCTGGGTAAGGACTCACTGGCCTAGAGTTAAATATAAGGGTTCTACCAATTGCCATGACTCAATTGTTTTTTGATTGGTTTGTTTTTAGAGTCAATCCTACATTGAAAGAGTTCACCTTTCATAATCATAATGAACATTGTGCTTTTAGAACCACATTGTAGGGGAGAGAAGATAACTTTTCCTGTGCCCTTCAAGGTTCTTGATTGAGGTTCCCCATCCCATAATAAAAGAAAGATTAACAAGAGAAAAACAAACAGAAGTTGAATAACATGTATAACTCATGCATACATGGGAGATACCCAGGAAAACTGAGTAAAACTCCCTGAAGTGGCCAAAGCCACCACTTAAAATACCATTTTGAGCTAAAGAAAAAAGAAAGATATTGGGGGAGGGGCAGTTATGGAGGTTACCAGGAAAAGTACAGCAAATAAGGATCAAGTTTGTTATGAAGGGTCGATAGCAGTGATGGCGATAACCTTTTGAGTTCGGCGTGTCAGCATTTTGAAAAACCCAACTTAACTCTGGTGCCGTGTCACATATAGAAATTTTTTGATATTTGAAACCATAGTAAAACAAAGATTTATATTTTTTATATTTATTTTATATATTTAAATGCCATTTAACAGAGAAAAATCAACCAAAAAAATGAGTTCGCGCGTCACCTCTGATACGCGTGCCATAGGTTCGCCATCACTGGTCTATAGCTTCTCCATTGATAATGTTATTGGAGAATTTCATGGATTGCCTTGCTCTGTTGCTAGTGGGAGTGGGGTTCTTGGGGTGCCACTGAAATAAGCATTTCCTGGAGGCCCCCACCGGAAGATGAGATGTGGTGGAAAGCTTTATTTCAGTAGAATTACATCCATCCCTGGGTTTCTAAAGTCCCATTTCCCTTAAACCTGTCCTGGAAAAGGAACAGCTAGGGTTTCAGCAGATCTAAAAGCAAAGCCAGCGTCCAGGGTCTCTGTTCCATGCCAGAGTTGAGTTCAGTACAGCATCAGATTAGTTCCAGTTCATTAGTCCATTGTGTGTGGGGCCAGTGCAGAGTGTAAGAGCTCTACAAGCCAGGAGTCAGGGGCAAGCAGCACGAGAGCGAGAGGGGGAACTCCTTTGTTCAGGAGCTGATGTGTCTCAAATCTTCCCATGCTCACAGTCACCATGCCTACTCCGATCCATGACCTGTTCCCAGGTGTGACCGAGAGACAAGCACTCTCCCTAAGTCACCCAGACCTCATTGAGCATACATTTATCTGAGCCTCCCCTTGTTCCTTTCCAGTTAATGGATAACTGGGTTAAATTCAACCATATCATAAGAGTTTCCAGAGATTTCGAGTCACTCTTCTCCTCCTGGTACGGGCAGGAGACACCTTTACAAATGGAGATTTATTTTATAAATTTAAATATCCTTTCCAACAGGTTAAATTTCACTCTATTTTCAGAGACGCTCTTGTGTGTCTACAATTTCTCAAAAATAACCAATTCAACATAATCTTTATACCCAAAAGGCCGTTTTAGGATGGCCTATTTTGCTAACCTTCAAGACGCAGCGAAAAGAGAGATATCGAATCCAGTTAGGTGATTGTGGTCCTGATAGGAAATTAAAGAAACCTGAGTTCCGTCAGAGAGAAAGAGCTTGGAGAAGGAAGCTAGCAGCACCCTTAGCAGAGAGGTTGTGAGAGCAAAGAGTTCCGCCACACATGCTAGTTAAAGGAGGTTACAAAAGAAACTAAAAGGGGTTATGAAAGATTTGCATAAGCAAGTGATGGGCCTGATGGAAATACCAATGTTTAAGTCTATGGAAAAGACACTTAAATGTTTTAAGAAACTAAAGAAATTCAAAGAAAAGCAAGCCAATGAGGAAGTCAACTGCAATCTTAGAGGATATTGCAGACTTCTGTCTCCATCAGACACCAAACTCTTAAACTCCTACCAAGTTGGCCCCAAGTCCAAGTTTATAGTAAAGTA
>NW_006285240.1:1930458-1932196 GCF_000327345.1 Myotis davidii | reverse complement strand
TGAGTATCTGATATTAATACAGAAAATGTTTACAATGTTTAAGGGATGTGGCATGTTACCATGTTTGACCAAGTGACCTGGTAATTCCATTTAAAATGTGTAATAGAGTAATTGATTTTAGACTTACAATTTTTAAACTGAATGTTATAAGATAATTTGGCTAAATTTGTAAACAGCATTAAAATGTTTAAGACAACTTAATATTTATTATGTTAGTATAATTTACTAGATTTACAAGACCATTTAGTTAGTTGGGAAACTATTCCCTGTTAGGCTTAGAACTGAAGTGCTTAAAAACAAAACTTAAATATAGTAATGCTATAAATGTCATTTGAACCTTTTACGATAATTTAATTAACTAGGATGTTAATGGATTGATTCTTCAAAGAGTTTAGTATTTTCCATTTGAGTTGAAACTTGACTCAAAGATCCCCTTGAAAGTGATTATGGACACATGTATGTATAGAAAATAATATATTTTTATAAAAATATAAAATAAGAGTACTTCATGTATATTAAGTAAATAACATATTATGTGTACAATAGCTTATAAATTGGCCTTAATTTATTATTTTAAGTAGCTTATATTAATCAACATCAAGAAAAAATAAACTTCTCTGTACTTAAAGAGAGCAAACAAACCATAGCCAGAGTTTTGAAGATGATTTTTCATGAAAGTCAAGGCCTATCGCAGACATATGGTTCTAACCAGCGAGTTTGCTGGTCTCTAGCCTTTCGCAATCGCCTCTGAAAACCAGATTTCAATGAGGAAATGTCCTAAACACAGTACCCCCGTTTTGAACTCCGTGTCCTTCCTGCCAATGTGAGAAGCTTCCTTTTCTCCTCAATCTTGCTTCTTTCTTCCCACTTGCTACCCCTGGCAGAGCAGATGTGACTCAGAAACCGGTTTCTCAGGCTTGTAACTTTAGATGATGCACAGCGTGGGTCATTACCGGGTAACCAATGCCTTTGTTTCATTGGGTTGGGCCCTCTAGAAGGTGGTGTTGCTGTCTGTGTCGCTGGAAATGCACTCACAGGTGTGGAAAGAAAGGGTTTGCCACTGACCTGGACTTCTGGGACCTTTCTCTCTGCCGGGAAGCATTTTGATGTTAATCAGGAATACCTACGGAAGATTCCAGAAGCTGTGGGGGTGAAGTAAGTCTGTGAGAGACCAGCATGGGGATCCTATACTCTGAGGTAATCTTTCTGAAAATAAGACTCCAAAGGTGTTAAAAAACTGCTCATGTTTTTCGAATGTAACTTCCTGTCCCTGTTAATCTGTCTCCTTTTCTTCTGTTGAACTTTCTGTGAGCGCATCAAGTCAAAACAAAGTCCTGTGTGTTCATCTTCCTGATGTTTTTAATATTTTAGGGCAAATCGTTCTTGCCATTCTGAAATGTTAGCTACATGTAAGTAAAGAGGAATACAACACACATTTCGTGAATCCACATGTCTGCAGGGGTAATTTGGACCTTGCAAAGTGGAGTTTGAGTTGTCCTGTTGTGATGTCAAACATCCCGAGGAAAAGTGACAATTGTACCTAACAGGATTTTCTAAACATACAAAAGACAGACTGGTTCTCTTATGGAAATGCATATACAGAGTACCGCCTTTCAGCTTGGTATTTGAAAGGAAATTCACCTCTAGTAATTGTTAATGAAGACTCTCTGTATAGAAGAGAAATAAAAAAAAATATATTTTCAAATATACGTTTTTAGTTTTTTTTACATCTGATGGA
>NW_006285240.1:1919763-1929969 GCF_000327345.1 Myotis davidii | reverse complement strand
CCCTGAAAATATTACAATTTAAAAAAAAACTCTGCATGAGCAGTGCAGTTGTTTGTTGATTGTGTGTTGATTTGGCAAGTGGTTGAGTCAAGGCAAGGCAAGGCAGGGCAAGACATGTTGAATCACTTGTAAGTATCAATGAGAATATGCCCAGAAGTGGAATATATGTTTCACTTTTCACATCTATTGAGGACAAAGCAACTTGGAATTTACTATGATATTTTAAAACAAATACAACAACCACACATACACATACACACACACACAGAGTGAGAGAAAACCCTAATTTACCTAGATGATCATAGGTAATTAATCAAAGCTCATAATTAATATTGAACCAAAAACAGTCTAAGGTAGTACTAAAATAAATGTTGCCATGCATCTCAGTTTGACAAGTGGAAGTGGATTTTAGGCTCTCCCATTTAATGCTGTACACTGTCTACTTTAAAAACACAAAACACCTGCCAACTCAGTCATTTCCAGGAAAAAATTGTTTACCTTTTTGGAAAATAATTTTTCAATTTTCAGGATTCCCCTTAATATCAACAACTCTTCCTCCTCCTCCTCCTCTTCTTCCTCCTCTTCCTCCTCTTCCTCCTCCTCCTCCTCCTTCTTCCTGTTTTTAGGTAAAAGTAGCTATAAATGAGGGTAGGTAAAGGCACTTACAAAACTACTTAGAGTAGCAGGTTTCAGAGTAAATGTCCAATCTCCCAGCATGACAGCCGTGGCGGGATGCTGTTTGGGGAATGGCTATGTTTGGATGTGTTTGCTCTGCTGTCTTGTTACTCTCCAACAGCCCTGATCCCAGGAGATATTCCACTAGTGTGAGAGGTGCTCTCACTGAATTCCCACAGAGATTTTTCATTTTGGCTGATGGGTTTAGACATTCCTCATTTTCAGTTGACAGATTTCACGGTATCTCAGAGCAATGGATTTGAGAGCTCCACTGATTCTGCCAAAGATTCAGAAAATCCTCAGTATCCCAAGATATCAACTTCTCGATATCTGGATTAACATCATGCTGTTAAATGTCCAGAATTAGATCTGACTTTGGTGATGGACGAAAAATGCTGAAGGGAAATGGGTTCTTTTAGAATGGAAGAAAATGTAGGTTGCTTGTCCCAGCTGCATTTGGGAGTTACATGTGAATGGAAAAAGGAAAATGAACAAGCTTAGCCTCTCCTTCTGGTATTCTGATCCAGAAGGTCTGGGGTGAATCCTCTGTGACACTCTTCCATCCATACTTTTAAAAAGGTTTTGAAGCTCTGGAGTAATCTCTCAAATATTTAAACATTACCTACTCATGTGCATGTGCCAGTCTCTCATTCACCCTGTGCCAGTCACCCTGCATTTCCTATAAAGAATGTGAACCATTAAATAAGAACAAGACAAGAAACGTCCAGTCCTGTCCCATTCCCTGGTTCTGTACTGCCCTGTCCTGACACATCTACTTTTATTTAAACTTTTTGTGAAGTTCAACTTTCCACTTGCGCCAGTCACCCTGCATTTCCTATAAAGAATGTGAGCCATTAAATAAAAACAAGGCAAGAAACATCCAGTCCTGCCCCATTCCCTGGTTCTGTCCTGTCCTGACACATCTACTTTTATGTAAACTTTTTGTGAAGTTCAACTTTCCACTTGGAGTGTGAGAAGCTCTTTGAGATTGGACACACGGGCTTATCGTTTTTTTAAAAAAGCTGTAGGGGAGGAAAAATGCTTTTTTGCTTTACTCACCTTAGGTGCATTGACTGGGGCCCTAAAATAGACCGACAGCAGACAAACAAACAGGAGTTTATGGTCACCTGCATCATGCATTCATACTCCTTGTACCAGCTTCTTCTCAATTGCCTTTAGTTAAAAATAGTCTTTACGCTGAGAGTTGTATTTTGAATTGAATATTCTGCTACCCTTCAGAACCTTGAATTGCTAATAGTGATGATCTATATATATGTATATCATATATGTGTTATATATTGATATATATATACATGATGATAATATTTTTTTAAATTGAGGTATAATTGACTTAAATTAATTTAAGGAATACAATGTAATCATTCAATAGTTTTATGTGTTGAAAAATCATCACCACAATAAGTCCAGTTAACATCCATCACCATACATAGTTACAATTTTTTTTCTTATGACAAGAACTTTCCAGATCCATCCTCCTATCAGCTTTCAAATATACAATTCAGTGTTTTTAACCATAGGCACCATGCTGTACATTACATACCAAGGACGTATGCATTTTGTAACTAGAAACTTATACCTTTGACCTCAGATAACCACCAATCTCTTCTCCATATTCATGTGCCCTAGTTCTTTGTTTTGTTTTCATATTCCATATATAGGTGAGATCACACAGGATTTATCTTTTCCTGACTTATTGCACTTAGCATAATGCCCTCAATATCCAGCCATGTTGTCATAAATGATAGGTGAGATCACACAGGATTTATCTTTTCCTGTCTGACTTATTGCACTTCGCATGCAAGATTCCCTTATTATGCTTGACTATTATTCCAGTGTATGTGTGTGAGTGTGTGTGTGTGTGTGTACCACATTTTTTTAATCCATTCATCCACCAATTGGCATTGATACTGTTTCCAGGTGTGTGTGTGTGTGTGTGTGTGTACCACATTTTTTTAAATCCATTCATCCACCAATTGGCATTGATATTGTTTCCAATGTTTTTAAGAAAGAAGGAGAGCCAGGCCTGTCTGGCTCAGTGGTTTAGCATCAACCTATGAACCTGGAGGTCGCAGTTCAATTCCCTGCCAGGAAACATGCCTAGGTTGTGGGCTTGATCCCCAGTGTGGGGCATGCAGGAAGCAGCCGATCAGTAATTCTCTCTCATCATTGATGTTTCTGTCTCTCTCTCTGTCCCTCTTCCTTCCTCTTTGAAGTCAATAAAAATATCTTTTTTAAAAAAGACAGAGAGAATGAGGGAGCATCCCAGAGTTGGGCCTAACATCTGCAATACAGGATATGCTTGGAACTCAGTGAGAGAAAGTGGCTTGGAATAACCAACCCCAGCTGTGTATGCTGGACTTTTAAACAGGGTTGATTCATTTAAACCCTTATCACACATATTTATGTTCATATTATTTACAATGTGTTGGTAAGTTTACAAACATGTAATGAGGATGTTATATACCTGGCCATGTTCTAAACACTTGCCATGTATTAACACAGTTCATACAACAACCATATAAGTTGGTCACTATTATTGTCCTTATTTTACAAATGAAAAAAAAAAAGAGGCAAAGATAGTTTAAGTAGCTTGCCCAGAGTTATGCAGCTAAAAAGTACTTACTGGCTGGAGATCAGGGGTGGGATATGAGAACTATGTTTGTATATTCAGGAGAATTCTGCTTACATCACTGATGAGCACACTAAGTTCCTTTTCTACTTGCTATCTCAATAGGGGTGTCATACTCCCAAAAGGAGTTGGTCTTAACCACTCTGCCATTCTTCTGGTATTCCTCTCTACTAGGATATATTACTGTTCTTTTCCCTTAGTGAAAAGAATGGAGTAAACTAAATCCAGGTCCCAATGAAGTATATTCTACTCTTACTCTGCATATGTGCTGCTAAGTGTTGAAAATCATATCATAATAATGTATCCTTTTAAACTTTGAGAAGGTCTAATGATATGGTTATTATAAGCAGAGGGCTATACAACACCTAACTGCATATGAATACATGAAACACACATAACATACACATATGTGCTCATACACCCTTAATATCAATCTTTAGGAATGTGTCTATTTTTCAGATGCTACTATAAGAAAAAGAAACATAGTTCAAAGAAGAGAGGTATTGTTTTAAAATATACAGTGTCCAGAGAGTGCAATTTAGGTTGAGCAGGGCTTATTGGGGGAGCTGGTAGAGTTGAGGAGAACTCAGGGAAGACAGAATAGAGATGTGACTATTGGGAAGGCTATTGAATTGGAAATCAAGGAAACCTAGAATTTAGTTCTAACTGTGCCAGGAAGTCTGTTGGACTTTGGGGAAATCATTTAATCTCTCTAAGTTATAGTTCCAATAGTTCTAATAAGAGAGCTGGGTGAGATCCTGTTCTAATAGTTCTAACACAAGAGAGCTGAGTGAGATAATGTTCAACATGATGTTCATTCTATGTTTTGGGAAAAGGGAATGCAAGCTCATTGGAAAAAGGATTGCCTCCCTTCACAGTCTCACCAGCTCTTTCTCTATCTACATCTAGCAAATTTTTGGCATTCTATATTCAAAAAGAGCACCCAGGGACTTCCACCCCAATTGGTGTCTTAAGTCTTCCCTTGTATATTATAAGTGATTTTACAAATTATAATGTGGTACTAAGTCACATTTCAAAAAGGAAATAGCTTTAATGTATAAAAGACCTATACTGCAGGCTCAGCCCACTGTAGCTTCTTAATGTGTTTCTACAACCTGATGCTTCAAACAATTTTTTATTTTTATGCATCTCATGAAAACACTTTCATTATGATTATCCTAAATATCCCTCATCATGCTAAAGAGCCTTTTCTACCTCTGTCACAATTTTCTCTCCTAAATTATTAACCCATTCATCTATGTAAACATAATTGCTACTTACAGAGTTGTCTTTGTTTATTTATTTACTAGTAGCTCTGCGCACGAATTCGTGCACCGTGCGCGAGTAGCTCACTCCTGCTTGCTTCAGCTGGCCACCCTGCCCACTGTTGCTGCTAGCTTTTCGCTGCTCCTAGCTCACTGCTTCGCCCTCCTATAGCTCTCCGCCACTTGAAGATCGGTCATGACGTTACAGCATCCTGGCTAGTTTGCATATTCCTCTGTTATTATATTAGATGATAAGTACATATTAGTATAAAGAATGACGATGAAACCTCGGCCTTTCTGGCAAAAATATTACCAAATGTAAAGTTCTCTATTCTCCAAATCTCTGTTCTTCTTCCCTGGCTTTGGCCTTAGATCCAGAGTTGTCATTCTGTTTAGTAAGGCACATGCATCCATTTTCGTTCTCTAGACCATCACCTCTTCACTCTCTTCCAGCAATTATCTACTCTTTCATAACCACCCCTGCCCATCATCACTGGGTCCTTGTGTTTTAATAATTATTAGTGTAGCTAACATTAATTGAGGGTTTGTTGTGAGTCAGATCTGAGTGCAGTACTTCATCTACACAATCACCTTTAAAACTTTCTGTAACCTGATAAAGAAGCTGTAACTATTAAATGCAGAAGGGAATTGAACATAGGAAGTTTAAGTAAGTTGTCCAAATACCTGTTACATGGTCAAATTGAGATTGGAACTCAGAAATTTGCTTCTAGAGCCTGTACTTATAACCAGTAGACAACACCATTTTGTCTACAAATGTGCAGAATGATGGCCATATTCTGCTACTCCTGTCCACTTGCAAGTTCCCTCTTAGCTTTCACTGCCAAATTTACCACAAATTCCTCTCCAATCACCTCCTCTAATTCTTCATAGACCATGTATGCAGGCCTTTGTATTCTGTCTTCTGCCTTCTCACTCTATAAAAATTGATCTCTGAATGGTCATTAATGGTCAAATCCAGCAATCTTTTCTTATACTTCATTCTCTTGACTCTGTCTTCCTTCTTGAAACATTTTCATCTGGGCAATATATTTTTCTGCTTTCTTCAGCAACCTCTCTAACCACTTCTTTACCTCTTGGCAAATATTGCTAATTCTAGGTCAGTTTGGAGAAAGAATCGGGATCTATAACCAAGAAGTCTTGGACACCAGCAGGCCAGGGGAGAAGAAGACTGATCAGTCTTCTGGGACTGTAGGCTGTAGCTTAATTTTGGGTGCAAATGCAACCAAAAAAGTCTCAAAACACAAAGTCTCGTAGCCAGATGACATTCTGAAGGCTATTTTTAAATTGCCTGAAGTAAAAAAGCTCATTATAATTTTTCAAAAAATATTTTTATTTATTTCAGAGAGGAAGGGAGAAGGGGAGAAAGATAGAAACATCAATGATGAGAGAATCATTGATCAGGTGCCTCCTGCACGCCCCCTACTGGGGGTCGAGTCTACAACCCAGGCATGTGTCCTTGACCAGAAATGAACCCGGGCTGGCACTCTAACCACTGAACAAAACCAGCTAAGACAAAAGCTCATTATAATGTATTCATTTACTTATTTACTCATCAAATATATATATATATATTGAATGCCCACTTTTTGTTAGGCATATGCTGGGTGCTGAGGATACAAAGTTGTACAAATACAGACACAATGCCTCTCTTGTGGAGTTTACAGTCTTGGAGGGATAGCTATTAATAACACACATCTTTATTTACTTGGGTCAAGGATATGGATAGAGCGTGGTGGGAGATGGAGTTGGGAAGACAGGACTTGTGAGATTTGAAGAGTTGAGTCTGCCAGCTTGGGGTCAGCATCCTAATCTGGTTGGTTACCACTGAAGGCTTCCAGCAGGGAAGTGATAAGAAACTGCTGTTTTTGGAGGATGGGTTGGAGCTGAATGTGTGAGGCTAAGAAGTAAGGCCAATTAATGACCATGTTTGCAATAGACCTGGTGAGAATTACGACCTGAACTAGTGCTTGGGCAGTGAGGATGGGCGGGAGGGTTCTGATTGTGTTTAGAGATAGAATTATCATGGTAAGTTTCCAAATTCTCACTGGTTTCCTCTACAGCCCGAGTTCCTCCAAGTTTTAAGAACTTTAGAGGCCAACAGAATTCATACTATTCCTTCAACCCCAAGGGACAGCTCCCCTTCTCTTTCCCATTCCTAGCTGGCCAACCAGCACTTTTCGTTTCTTATTTTATTTTATTTTTTAAAATTTCTTTATTGATTAAGTTATTACATATGTGTCCTTATCCCCACATTACCCCCTATCACCCCCACTCATGCCCTCACCCCCCTGTTGTCTGTGTCCATTGGTTAGGCCTATATGCTTGCATATAAGTCCTTTGGTTTATTTCTCACCCTTACCCCCACCCTCCCCTACCTTCCCTCTGAGGTTTTACGGTATGACAGATGGCTTCTCTGTCTCTGGATCAACCAGCACTTTTCTGCTGGGTTTTCTGTCTTCTTTTGTCAGTGCTTTTATGACACTGAACTGCCCCCTAGCGGAGACTGAGAATTTATAACAGCATAGAATCTTTTCGGCGGTTTTACAATCCATGCAACAAATCACTTGTACGTCCAACTAAGCCAGGCATATGCTTTACTTTTCAAAAACAGAAAGTCTGTGTCTAGGATACAAGGAGCCTAGGAAATATTGAAAGATAAGAATAGGTTAATATTTTAAGTAATATCGCTCACGTGGGATTGAGAAAGCACCCAGAGACATCCAGCGACTGAGGAAAACCATCTGCCTTTCCTTTTCTTGCTTCAGTGAAGACTCAGTAAGGATTTTGAGAAGCCCAAGGAGAGGAGGCTTTACCTGATGTCCCGTGGGAACGTGTACCCAGTATTGTCAAGTCTTTCCATTTTTTTGGGGGGGGGGTGTTACAGAAGTTTGTACATTTCTGTGTGCCATGCAATTTAGGAAATCTTATGAGGTTCTTTAGGGACTCAACGTTTGTTCTAGACTTAACACCGGGCATAACTGAGACCAAAAATCTCATCGACAAAGCAATATATTATGATTTGGAAACACTTGAATTTTAGGTTACCGGGTAGTGATTTTTTTTTCTTATTTTTGTGGTTTAATTATGCTGACATTTCAAAATCTGCTTTTGTTTATCTCTCCTCAGCCTATCTGCCAGGCAGCCTATCAGAACGACTTCGGTCAAGTGTGGCGGTGGGTGCGGGAGGACAGCAAGTACATCAATGTTCAGGATGGCTTCAATGGAGACACGCCCCTGATCTGCGCCTGCAGGCGAGGGCACCTGAGAATCGTTTCCTTCCTTTTAAGGAGAAATGCTGACGTGAACCTCACAAACCAGGTGAGGCCATGACGCAGCCGTGGGAAGCAGTTGACCATGGTACTTACTCTTGGCATGGATGGAAGCAGTGAATGTCATTTTCTGATGCTTATAGCTCCTGACACCAACAATTTCTTTTTTACCTTACTTTAGAGCAGTGGCTCCCAATGTGGGCCACATGCCCCACAGGGGGGCAACTTGATTTTTAAGGGGGGCAGTTCGAGAATGAGTTATTAACAGTGATTTTTTTTTGCATTTCTTATGATTCAAGGGGCCTCAAGTGCAGTATATAAATATATGTTGTGACGTATTTATGCATTTTAATTCTCTATTATGTTTTGAAACTTTAATTGCTATTTTTTCATATCACTTCATATTATTATTATTATTATTTTAACAATTTCTTAGTGATTTCTTCCTCAGTCCTTCAACTGTCCTCTTGTTCTTTAGTTTTTCTCTTTCATGGGTGCCATATTCTTTGGAAGCTTGTTTAAACCAAGTTAATGGCCTTTTAGGCTTCCTCCATGGGAATAGGAGTTCACTTTTTGAATAATAAGAATTATATGTCACAGAGAGGACATCAGGATTTCAGAGATGTTTAGGTGGAGCATGGTCAAAGAAAGGTTGGGAACCACTGCTTTAGAGAGGCTGACACATACTGAGGATATTTTATTAGGCTAGAAAGCGAAATAAAATTCAATCATCAGGCATATTTTGTGGTTAATTGTGTCCTTAGAACTTCTGAAAAGGAAGAGAATCGCTCACTCATATGTCTAGCTAGAACTTCCTTTCTTTTCTTTCTCCTCCCCATGTTTTTCCTTGCCCCTCCTATCCCAGCTCTGCCTCCTCGTTATTACAGGGGTAATGGGAAAAATTTCCTGGGGGGGGGGCGGGGGGATGGGGGAGATATTGGCCTGCTGGTCAATATAGTTTTGTTGGGTTTTTACCTTCTATGTCAATGTACTGATCTCCAGAAGATCCTATAGTTTGCATATAGAATAGAAGAATGCTAGTGAACAATTTGCCTAAGACAAATAAGTCCATGAGCCAGAGGTTACGGGAAGCCACATAGAAAGGCATGGAAGATGCAATATTAGCTGACGTGGAGTCTTCAGTGAAGGAAGAGCAGAATGTGTGTCTCTAGCTGTGAGTATCCTTTGAGAGCCTCTTTGGAGCTTTCAGTGTCTGCATTATAGTAAAGGCAGCCTTTAACGTCCACTGAGTAAACATAAAAAGTCATTGTTTGTAGAAATTATGAATGCCCTATATCCACTCATGTATATTCAATGAGGGCAAACAGCCTGTAGGACCCCACTTGCCCCTTCTAAGTCACTTTAAAGATCAGCCATTTGGAGTAATAATGCATTATCAGAAAAAGAAATCATTACTGGACTTGCTTGTTTGTGCTTTCTATTTTTCTTTTGTTTGGTTTGGTTTGGCTTCAAAGTCATGCCTGTGCTAAATCTAACCGATCTGCAGCTTAGTAGAGTATGACATGATCTCCCAGCTGAAGAACCAGGTGTGTGGAGTGGTGAGAGGGGGTGGTGAAGACAGATGTCAATGAGTCACATCCTCTCTCAGGAGATTTACTATTAGGGAGCTGAGGGAGGGAGAGGTTTGCCAACTCAGGGACAGGGCTGAGGAGGCACCTTTATTTCATTTTCACACAGAACCTGAGCCAGGCTCCTGGATCCTCTTGTTTATAAATATTGTGGAAAGGACTTTAGTGGATACCTTCAATTAGTAGAGATTTTATCAGAATAAGTGTTTGGTTTGCATTTTCTATTTTTAAAATACTTTCATGCGTTTTAAGTGTTTAATCTTTTTCATTTTTCCCAAATGCTAATTTTTTGTACATTAACAATTTGAACCAGTGCTTTCTCATTTCTTGATCTATATGAGTGATTTTCAAAAGTACCAAATAAAAGCCTTAAAAAATACCAAAAGCTCGGTTGGTGATTTAGATTCATATGCTTAATAGAGAACATCGATTCTATGGAAAGCAAATTAAAGTGTAAAGATAGATAAAAGACACAGATACAGATACAGATACAGATACAGACACAGATACAGACATAGATACAGATACAGATACAGATACAGACATAGATACAGATATAGATGTATTTTGGCCTGTGAAATTGACCCAGGTTAGAAATGAAAATCAAGTGTTGATCAGGAAGAAAGTTTAAATCATTATCATTTTACTGGAGCACAATGTAGTAGCACAATATGAAAAGCACTAATACCTTTTATGCCAGGAATCACATTTTTAGAAACTTATACTAAAGATAAATT
>NW_006285240.1:1918906-1919582 GCF_000327345.1 Myotis davidii | reverse complement strand
TAACTCATTCTATTATTATCTTATTGCCTCGTTTACAAAACTTTTAAAGAGAACATACATACTTCTATATTAGGAAAACAAAAAGCCTTATTTAAGAACAGTGCCTCCCCCAAGTGGAAGTTAACCTCTCTTTTTCTCTCTGGCTTCCCCTCTCTTCTCATTGATTGGGTTGGTTTTCCAATCACAGCCGCCTGTTCTGCATTGTACTGATGTGGCCGTGTTTCTCTCTCCCTTGGTTGATTATGAGGCCCGAGGCTTTACCTTCCTCACAATCCTTAGAAACTCAGGTTTATCGCCTGGTAAATATTTATGTACTTGAAGAATTAAATCGAGTTATTTCCTTTCTTCTAGCACTGCCTGTATGCATGTAGAAACAGAAACATTGCCATGTGGTTACGATTTATTCATTAACAAACCACAAAATGAATCACTGCATGTATACTATTAGTGATTAGGATTTCCATATTGAATTTAGTCTTATGTTTATATCTGAATGCATTTTCTCCAAAAAACTAAAATGAGTATGAAAATCCATATTTTGATGATTTACAAAATGTACATTTCACCTGTTCTCTTTCTATGGCCCTCCCCCAGCTTCTTCTTTAGACTGTACTCTGTCCAATGTTTTAATCAATGGACACCTCGGTTTATTCATCTGATATGCTCAACAGAAAAA
>NW_006285240.1:1908208-1917706 GCF_000327345.1 Myotis davidii | reverse complement strand
GTGTAAAGACAGATAAAAGACACAGATACAGATACAGATACAGATACAGACACAGATACAGACATAGATACAGATACAGATACAGATACAGACATAGATACAGATATAGATGTATTTTGGCCTGTGAAATTGACCCAGGTTAGAAATGAAAATCAAGTGTTGATCAGGAAGAAAGTTTAAATCATTATCATTTTACTGGAGCACAATGTAGTAGCACAATATGAAAAGCACTAATACCTTTTATGCCAGGAATCACATTTTTAGAAACTTATACTAAAGATAAATTTAGAAATGTTGACAAATTTTTGTGATGTTCAAGTAGATGAGGATGTTCAAGTAGTCTTATTTTTATAAAAATCAAAAGTTAAAGACTCAAATGCCCAATGAGTAGGGTTTAGCTAAATAAATTAGAGTAGTTCTATTCAATTAAAAGCCAAAGAGCCTTTATAGTCATATGTTTGAAAACATTAAATGGCACGGGAAGATGCACATATTCTACATGTTAATTGAAAAAAAGCATATAAAATGTTGCAGATGCTGTATGAACCTACATTTTAAAAAATCCACCTGTATGCATTTTAAAAGATGGGAAGGAGATACAGCAGACTGTCAACAATGAACTCTGGGCTGTTTGGTAATGGGTGATTTTAACTCATTCTATTATTATCTTATTGCCTCGTTTACAAAACTTTTACAGAGAACATACATACTTTTATATTAGGAAAACAAAAAGCCTTAGTTAAGAACAGTGCCTCCCCCACGTGGAAGTTAACCTCTCTTTTTCTCTCTGGCTTCCCCTCTCTTCTCATTGATTGGGTTGGTTTTCCAATCACAGCCGCCTGTTCTGCATTGTACTGATGTGGCCGTGTTTCTCTCTCCCTTGGTTGATTATGAGGCCCGAGGCTTTACCTTCCTCACAATCCTTAGAAACTCAGGTTTATCGCCTGGTAAATATTTATGTACTTGAAGAATTAAATCGAGTTATTTCCTTTCTTCTAGCACTGCCTGGATGCATGTAGAAACAGAAACATTGCCATGTGGTTACGATTTGTTCATTAACAAACCACAAAATGAATCACTGCATGTATACTATTAGTGATTAGGATTTCCATATTGAATTTAGTCTTATGTTTATATCTGAATGCATTTTCTCCAAAAAACTAAAATGAGTATGAAAATCCATATTTTGATGATTTACAAAATGTACATTTCACCTGTTCTCTTTCTATGGCCCTCCCCCAGCTTCTTCTTTAGACTGTACTCTGTCCAATGTTTTAATCAATGGACACCTCGGTTTATTCATCTGATATGCTCAACAGAAAAAAGGTGGCCTAGATACCATAAGAACAAAAAGCACAAACTAATTTTTGATAGGGTAATCTGAAAACAGGAAATTTGCAGTGAAATATTTATTCATGAAGAGGTTTTTTTTCTTAATTTTTAGAAAGAGAGAACCTGCTTGCATTATGCTGTGAAGAAAAAATTTACCTTCTTTGATTATCTACTCATTATCCTCCTAATGCCTGTCCTGCTCATTGGATATTTCCTCATGGTGAGTATACTTGTGAGAGGAAAGGGTCAATGAGTAGGAGATCAGTAGCATGACCCATCGAGGTTTGCTGGGCCAGTGAGAGAGGTAAAGGAATAGTAACAGAATAAGCTCTTGGCTTGTATTCTATAAGTGACATTTCCAACATACATACGATACTGTGATTAAAGAATAAAGCAAGAGGGAAGGTAGCCAAATCAATCAATCAATAGTACATGGGCACATAGCGGGTATTGGGATTAAAATAAAGCCTATTAATTGAAATAATCCAGACATAAGACAAAGAAAAAGTTTGTAAACAAACTTCTTGTACTTGCCATTTGCCATAGGTCTCCAAGACAAAGCAGAATGAGACCCTTGTCCGAATGCTCCTTGATGCTGGCGTGGACATTAATGCTGCAGACTGTGTAAGTTTGTACCTCTAGTCCCTGTGAAATAATATCCAAAGTGGTATCCGTAGGTATTGTCATATATAAAGCTGCTCCCTTTATTTTCCTTGACATCTTGCATTTCTTTTTTCACTGCCAATTAGGTGATCTTGAGGTTGTTTATATGCAGCCACTAAACTCGTGGGAATAACATCTTTATTGAATACAGAACTATTGAATTAAAAAAAACTGCTTCACCATTTGTGAGAAGTTAAGGATGATGAAGGCTTTAATAACAAAATTCTTCCTTGGTAGTTAAGGGGCTGGAGTCAGAATGCCTTCGGGTAAACCCAGGCTTGCCACTTTTTACCTGTGTGCATTTTGGCAAGTTATAAACTTCCTCGTCTTTCTGTTTCCTACTCTGTAACATGAGCACATTGATAAGTTACAGGGCTGATTCTTGTAAAGCACTTAGCGGAGTGCCTGACACATGGTACGTGCTCAATGAACGTTAGCAGCTGCTACTGAAGCCAAGATCCCAATCAGGAAAGAGTCTCCCCACCTGTGAATTAAAGAAAACTAAGGGCAAGGGTCAAGGAAACATCCAAACGATGGTAAGAGCAGTGGTAACAACAGGAACTGCCTCAGCTAACTTCCTCCTAATATAAGGTTTTGCTTTCAGCTTTTACAACTGCACCCTGGAACTCATCTTCCTCCCTTACATGATCAGAAGTGTTTCAAAAATTTATTTGTAAGGAGTTTTATTTGCTTATATTGATTAAATGACATTTTTTGTTTCTAGTGCTTTACTGAAAAAGTCGGCCAGTCAAAAGTCGATTTAAAAATAACCAATATTCTGTTTATGATCCCTAATTTCTGTTGTACACATCTGTATATACTACCATTCTATGTTCTGTGATAGAGAAAATGTCCCCATCCCTGTTTCTATTAGTCATTTACATAATTTTAGTTTGGGTTATATTGGTATCATGTTTAAATGGAGGTAGTTCTAATTCTCGCTCTTTCTGTTTTTCTCTCTCTCTCTCTCCCTCTCTCTCTCTCTCTCTCTCTCTCTCTCTCTCTCTCTCTGTGTGTGTGTGTGTGTGAGAGAGAGAGAGAGAGAGAGAAAGTTGATGAAATGTATGCTTTTCCTTTTATTTCAAATATAATTTTTTGATTAATTTGGATGGACCACTACTGTGAATCATCATTTTCTTAGATAACTTTGAAATATATTAAGATGTCATTGAAATTAAGTAAAAGGTAATTAAAAATGTTTAAAATTTTGCTCGTGAACAAAATTTCTCTAAGACATTTTTCTAGTTATCTATGCCTGTCTCTAATCTCTAGAGAATTACATTCCTGTGCATGCTCATACATATATGCACATACATGCACATATTTTACCACCATTTAAAAAAAACTACCTGTATATTAAGATCCAAGTTCCAACTCCAAGTAATACAGTGTATGTCCTTTAGACTTTATTTCACATGGAAAAATTCAGAGTCAGATCTTGCATTCTTCATGCCATCACTTAATAAAAAAATAAGATCACAGTATTATTTCCTATGATCTTAGAGGAGTTTCTAGGGAAAAAGGTCCAAAGTTAATCCTGATAATCTTTATAGTCAAGGATATTATTTCTTCATTTACCAAAACCATGGTTGTTTGAATTTGAAAGGCAAAAATTTTAGCACAAATGTCCCAGCTGTACATTTCTTTTAATCTGTAATTAGTGTTTTAAATTAGTGCCAATGAGGTAGATCCATTATTTTATAATCCTATATAATGAAAGACTAATATGCAAATTGCCCCCTCAACAAGGAGTTTAACCAGGGGCAGGGCCAGCTGGCCAACCTCCCATGTCCTCCCTCCCCCCGCCTACCCTGGCCCAATCAGCCTGATCAGGGTGGGCCAGCCAGACCCTACCCATTCAGGAATTTGTGCACTGGGCCTCTAGTACATAATATAAGCTACAACAAACCAAGTATGGGAAATTTCTATGTCAAATTGCACTGGTCTTGCAGGTGAGCTATAGAAATATGAGCAAGGGCCACAGACTGGGGGATTTTTTAAAATAAAATACCATAGAGGATGATATCTTCAAAGTGGCCCATATGGAGACTCTAAGGGAAGAGATGGTCACATGATCACAATGCTGATTGGCCAGACGTAGAGAAATTATCCCAAGAAATTCAGCATTCGCCTTTTTTAAGTTGCATATTTTTTAGTTTGAACAGAAAATGAGAAAGGAAGGTATTGATGGCTTATAGAACATTAATAATGTACATATTGAGGCAGAAAAAAGACTTTAAGAACAAGAAATACCCTTGCACATAGATGGCTGCAGACTGTTTTGCTTATTGTTTCCTATGAAAGGTGAAGAGCACTTGCTAAGCTTACTAAGAAGCCTCATGCTACGGTCTGTAGAGTCGGAGGGGTGAGCTGCAGTGTTGTTCCCTTGTGTTTCAGTACGGATGCACGGCGCTACACTATGCCTGCGAAATGAAAAACCAGACTCTTATCCCACTGCTCCTTCAAGCCCATGCAGACCCCGCGGTAAGAAATAAGGTAAGAAACGGTGGCCCCATGGCCTGAAGTTCCCCCAGCTCATGATCTTCTAACTTCGGCCTTGTGTGGAATTAAGTTAATTGCTTCTGATGTAAACAACAAAATTAATCATCCTATTAAAAAATTAAGTTGTCCTATTACTGTTAGATCTGGATAACATTTAAAGTCTTGGCCAAGCCTGAGAGTCCATCAGTCTAAACTGTTGGCTGGACTTTTAAGAAACTATCATTTCTTTTCTCCTCAGAATGGTGAGAGCTCCCTGGATATTGCACGAAGATTAAAATTTTCCCAGATTGAATTAATGCTAAGGAAAGCATCATAACCCTTGTGGCCTCAGATGGGGAAGTAGAAACAGTTAAAGGCCTGGATCCTGTCTGCATCTTGGACTATTGGTCTGCGGGCCACTCAACTGGATGCAGCCATTTTATGGCGATGATGATGGTTGCCACGGATAACGCTTTTGAAGAGCTCTGTAGTCATGTTTTTGAAGTCAATGGACTTCACCATGGCCCCAGTCCTTCCAGGGGAAACACTAAAGCTGTTGAATTCTCCACTTCAGACAAAATGTGATGCTTCAAAATCAGTCTCTCCTGAAGTAGAGGATCTGCATTACTTTGGACAGTGATCTCTTCTCAGCTGTGTGCTCTGATGGAGGCTGTCCTGTCCATACCATGCCCAGGACACACTGTTCCTCTCAGGCCCCCTTAAGTAGTAAGAGGGGCGGAAGTGTGTACATTTGTATAGGATGGTGTGTGTATGCGTGTGGGTTTAGAGGTTCACATGTGGATGTTCCTTTGGCAAAACAACTTCAGCAAAAACATTTATCAGTTGTCAGTGGTGGCAGTTTTCACCACTGAAATTGGCAAATGCTAAAATCAAGCCTTTTATTTTTTTCTTTCTCGAGAACCAGTTTACCAACACACTGCTGAACATTTTGCTATGAGTTTACAAATAAAGGCTATCTTGATTTTGACCAAGACTATGTAACTATCAAGATGTTTGTTTAGCCTGGCTGGCGTGGCTCAGTGGTTGAGCATCCACCTATGAACCAGGAGCTCACTGTTCAATTCCTGGTTAGGGCACATGCCCAGGTTACTGGTTCAATCTCCAGTAGGGGGCATGCAAAAGGCAGCCAATCAATGATTCTCATCATCGATGCTTCTCTCTCTCCCTCTCCCTTCCTCTCTGAAATCAATAAAAATATATTTTTAAAAAATTGAGCTATTGGTTCCAGAGTTTTGCAAAATTGTACTATTACTCGTATACTTTATATCTGTCATATTTTAAACTGTGTGAAAAGCGAACAATTTTTTAAAGAAATAACCAGATATTTTTAATGAGCAAGGAAATTGTCTAACAGTAACTCTGTCAAGATCAAAGGATAAAATACATGACAATTCATTTTATTATGTTGCTGACATTACAAAGTTTTCTTCCCAGCTTTTCATTTCTGGAGGCAGAAAGCTGGGTCATACATTTCTAATCAAAAGGTCTTCTGCAACCCCCAAACAAGCTTGGACTAGAATTTAGGCACTCAAATACACATACATACTTTACTCAGTGCATACTGCATTTATTGGAAAACTCATAAAAATTCTACAAAAGTATGACATCTGCAACTCAACGATACAACTTGACCCTTTTGAAGATGCTTAAATTTTATTTTATCCACACTGTACATTGATTTTTTTGTTTTATTTTGTTTGTTGATTTATTTATTTATCTATCTATCTATCTATCTATCTATCTATTTATTTATTTATTTTTAAAGTAGCTTGGCTTTCTGAGGTAGTGTTATGTCTCTATGGCAATAAGATGAAAATGTCTGATTTATTTTGTGAAAGTCAACAATAATCTAGAGATTCAAGACCTCTCTCTCATCCCAATTTTTCAGTTTACTTTATTCCCAAAGTATGGCTTGTAGGCAAATAAGTACATGTTTTAGGGAAGTTTATCTGAGTGACATAGAGAATGTTTTGATAATTTCTAGCTCTCGAATAAAGCCTGCCCTTTAAGTGGTAGACTATATAATAGCACATGAAATCTATGTTCAGCCAATGAGCAGTTTAATTAACTAAAAAAAAAAAGTTAATGTCAGTTTTTGTGCCAAATACAGGAAACCTGAAGGAATATATAGTCAACTTCCTGCCTCCTTCCCCTCTCCTCTTCCCTTCTACTGATAGGATAGGTTTTCAATTCCTGAAATCCATCCTCTGTTCATGGGCCCCAGCCCCATGGTCCACAAGGTTTTTCCTACGGCTTGTCAGTATCAGATGCTTCACAGTTTGAGCCTACACATTCCCTGGGAAAGGCTGGTCTCCTCCTCTTGCATCATATGTATGATTTCATTGTACAGACGATGAGGAGCATCCAACCCCCAGATGAAATCTATGTGCGCCCATTCAGGAATGTTCTTATGGTAGATGAGGTTGTTCACTTCGGAGAGCAGTGTTTTCACATCATCTGGATTTGAAAGCCAGTCCTGACCTCCAGTCCACATTGCTGTAGGGACTGTCATGTCTCCAACTTTGTACCTTACAGGAGTTGGCTAGAAAAAGAAAAGTTGTTAGCTGTAGATCACATTTGAACTTCCAAACTCATAATTTGCATTCCAAATAAACATTCTAAATATGTGTTGTGATGAAAAAAAAAATGCACAGACATCAGAGCCAAGCAGATCTGCATTTGGAGTTTCTGTTTCAGCACCTACTTGAAGGTAAAATTACTGAACCTTGGTTTCTTTATCTGTGAAATGGGGATATCTGTAATCACTTACTAGGTTAATGAGAAGACATGTAAATTGCCTAGCACGTTAAGCATTACTTTTTAATTATTTTTCTTCCTATTAATAAATATCTTAAGCATAATTTACCTTTAAAAGATAACTTCAGAAATGTTTCATGAGGCCAGAGTTAGAGATATTCTACAGAGAAAGTCAAGAGAATGGAGCCTACTGAGAAGGACTCTGCTCTGGGGCTGCACAGATATTTTCTCTGATTATAGAAAGCCCTTAAAGCAGGCCCAGCCCTAGCTGGCTTAACTCGGTGGATAGAGTGTCAGCCTATGGACTGTAGGGTCCCAGGTTTGATTCTGGTCAAGGGCACATTCTCAGGTTGTGGGCTCGATCCCCAATAGGGGGCGTACAGGAGGTAGCCGATCAATGATTCTCTCTCATCATTGATGTTTCTATCTCTCTCCCCCTCTACCTTCTGCTGGAGACCAATTCCAGCATGTACAGCAGGGCTGCATCTGGGAATGGCTGAGGGCATTTCTCCAAACCTGAATAGGATACATTTAATTGATTCTTGGCTGCCAGACAGCTAAAAGGCATCTTAATCTACATGTTATTGCCACCTACTGGCCAAACACCCGAACAGCCGTAGGCTAATTCCCTGATTCTGACAATGGACTCTGTACTGAAACCCTGACCATTTGAAGTGTATATCTCTGCCTTGCCTCAGGACAAATTGTGTTAATAAAAAGCATGGGGTCCTGGGATGAGAAGACCTGAGAATTTAGATCTTGGATCTTAGCTCCTTTAGCTAAGCTCCTTTGATCCCCAAATGCCTTTCAAAATTATATTTCGTCTCTGGACTCTTATTTAAAATCTATGCACAGTCTTCTCCAGATTCCTGAATCCTCCTTGATGCTGGGACAAGAACCCCAGCAACCTTCCTCTCTGAAATCAATTTAAAAATATTTTTAAAAAAGCAGGCTCGCTTGACTATCTCCAAAAACATGGGAAGTCAATGGCACTGGAACACAGGTAGTCTGAACGGAGGGAAGGTATAAATTAGATCCCTGCTCTCATGCCCCATCACCCAAAGAAGGGTGTCTAGGAGTCTTAACCCTTGAGAACTTCCCTTATTCAAGCAGTGCTACAAAATCAGATTGGCTGGCTCAGCCCTTGAGGTTAATCAGCACCCAGAACTTTCCACAGGAATGTTGGGGCCCATTTCTTACTTGGAAAATCCACCCTGGGGCTGAGGTTCCAATCCAGGCCGTCCTTATGCCATTTTGTGACTTTCTAAACATTTGGAGTTATAGCCTGCGGTGCTGTAATGCATAATAACAAATATATATTTGGTTTTCATCCCCATTTCTGGCACAGAGCTCCTAAAACACTTAGTTAAGGATCCTGAGATAGCATCATACTTGATTGGGGTAGCTCTCAATCAAATGGCAAGTGTTCTTTGAAGAAAAGGTCAGGAGACAGAGAGGAGAAAACCATGTGAAGATGTAGGCAGAGGTTGAGAGAATGGAGTGATGCATCTACAAACCAAGGAACACCATGAACTACAAGCAATCACCAGAAGCTAGGAGGAGGCATGAGGCATGGGGCAGTTTCACTGGGTCTCCAAAGAACCAACCCTGTCCAAACCCTGACTTTAGATTTCTGACTCCAGAACTGGGAAAGAATACATTTCTATTGTTTTAGTCTCCACCACAGCCCAGGCCCAAAAACACCCTTGGAATTTACTAAGGGACGAGAGCCATAAAGGTATCTTTCATTATGTTGATGAAGGGACTTGGAACCAGAGGAAGGCTCTTAGCCAGTGGAATCAATCATGTTACTAGAGGGCTGGGACTTCCAGTTTCACACCTCTTGGGTTCAATTGCCAATGGCTAAATTTTTAATCAATCATACCTATGTAATGAAGCCTCCATAAAAACTCAGCAAGGACAGGGTTAAGAAAGCTTCCAGCTTGGTGAACAGGTGGGAATGTGGGGAGAACTGTGCGCTTGGAGAGGGGATAGAAGCTCTGTGCCCCTTCCCATATACCTTGCCCTATGCATCTTTTCCAACTGGCTTTTCATAATAAACTGATGATCTAGTAAGTAAAATGTTTTTCTGAGTTCTGTTAGCCAATCTAGCCAGAGGGAGTTGTCATGGAAACCTCTGATTTATAGCCAGTTGGTCAGAAGTCCAGGTTGGCATTGGAAGTGGGAGGGAGGCAGTCTTGTAGGCTCTTAACCATAGGATCTGCTGCTATCCCAGCCCTGGGT
>NW_006285240.1:1903964-1907824 GCF_000327345.1 Myotis davidii | reverse complement strand
GTGTGCAGGAGGTAGCCAATCAATGATTCTCTCTCATCATCATCATCTCATTCTCTCTCTCTCTCTCTCTCTTTCTCCTCATCTCTGAAATCAATAAAAATATTTTTTAAAATAGAAAAAAATGTTTTTACTTGCAAATTACAGAATCATTATATGTGTGACCAGGGTGAACTCTTAAGAATGATCTAGTCCAATGTTTAAAGATAAAAAAACCTGAGGTCTGAAGAATCAAAGTGGCCTAGCCATGATCACACAAGTTTATAGTGTAGAGCAGTGATGGTGAACCTTTTGAGCTCGGCGTGTCAGCATTTTGAAAAACGCTAACTTAACTCTGGTGCCGTATCACATATAGAAATTTTTTGATATTTGCAACCATAGTAAAACAAAGATTGATATTTTTGATATTTATCTTATATATTTAAATGCCATTTAACAAAGAAAAATCAACCAAAAAAATGAGTTCGCATGTCACCTCTGACACACATGTCATAGGTTCGCCATCACTGGTGTAGAGGCAAGACTAACCCAGTAATCCTCATTCACCAATTAATGATCTTTTTCTTTATGCAGCAAGGTTTTTAAATTGAGTTATAAGATTGTATTATATTGTGAAATGGTTATCACAATAAGTTTAGTTAACATCCATCACAACACGTAGTTACAATTTTTTTTGCTTCTAATAAGAACTTTTAAGGTCGACTCTCAGTAACTTTCAAATGCACAACACAGTATTATCATCTAGAGCAGGGGTGGGCAAACTTTTTGACTCGAGGGCCACAATGGGTTCTTAAACTGGACCGGAGGGCCGGAACAAAAGCATGGATGGAGTGTTTGTGTGAACTAATATAAATTCAAAGTAAACATCATTACATAAAAGGGTACGGTCTTTTTTTTTAATAGTTTTATTCATTTCAAACGGGCCGGATCCGGCCCGCGGGCCGTAGTTTGCCCACGGCTGATCTAGAGTCTCCATGCTGTACATTATACCTTCTGACTTATTTATATTATAACTGAAGTTTGTACCTTTTGACCCCCTTCACCCATTTCCCACCCAACCCCTCACCCCTGTCTCTGGCAACCACAGATGAATGGCCTTTGTATTGTACTATACAAACAACCTCACCCCTGCCGTCTTCATTGGTGATTTCTGGGTTTCTTATCAAGAAAGGCTTCTTGTAATAGTAGCCACCAGAGACCACATTCCTCCCTTCTCTAAACCCACTCCACCTCGCTCCTACGAAGCCCAGGGCCCCCTTCATGGGAGCAGCCTCTCAGAAGTTCTCCTACTCCATTGTGAAGGCAGCAGGCCTTGTGACCACGCTGTGAACATCCCCGTTTTCAAATGGAGTCAAACCCCGACTATTATTTTCCACTCGCATAGTCATATTTTATTTCCATCTCTACAGTAAACTGCCATTAGACCTACCTGGCCGTGCACTTCAAAAAGGTGGCATTGGTTTTCTTACCTGATTGCCTTTCTCCAGATTTTTAGTCTCGCTCCCCCAGTCAAAAGCCCGGAGTTCCCCAGAATTCGCTGCCTAAAAGGAAACAAAAATGTACATGGCATTCAAACGTATTGCTGGAAAAGAGTGGGAGGAGGGGTGGAAATGTGCTCCCAAGTCTGCAGTTGTGGGGGAAGCAGAGAGCAGACTGAGGCTTCTGTTCAGCAGTAGGATAATCTTCAAGGAAGTACAAAGGCAAGAGGAAGGCCCTTTCGGGAGAAAATGCTTGTACTGCAGACATACTTGGCCCCCATGTCATACAACTCCAAGAGGTGCATCTGCATTCATGGATGGTATCTGCTCAACTCTTGGGCTACAGGGGAAAGCTCTCCCTAGTGACTGCGAGAAGGTGACCGACACTTAATACAATTCAGAATTCTTTAGTTTTAATTATAAAATATTTCTCTCCTCTCTCTCTCTCTCTCTCTCTCATATAACAACTGTACAAGAACAATTTCACTAGGCTCCAAGTTGTTACAAAAACAGAAAGCAGCTGGGCCAATACTTATGATCTATAGATGCCATCACTATTCTTAAAACTCTCTGCTTGAGTTAACAGCCCCCCCTTTTTTTAAAAAAACAAAGTGGTATTTTTAATACATGAGAATCCAAGGTTAGTTATGCTCTAGCTCTGTCCTTATATCCATCCTTATTTCCACAATCAATCAGGGTCACTCCATTGTATCGTCTACAATGAGCAATATTATTAGGTTCAGTGCTTCTTCACTGGCAAAAGGATGATTCGCATTCACATTATCCTTGAATCCATTACGAATGTCTTACTTCAGCTCTGCCTTCTTTAGTTCATGTGACTGGTGATCAAGACTTGCCCTCCTGTGTTGCAGGTTAGTCTTTCCCTCCTGTGAGGCCTCTTTGGATAATTGGTCCTGCCTTTCACTTTTGTTACTACTTGACCGGGCTGCTGGAGGAGCCTCCGATTATCTTCTCCAGCCTCATTTTGAGGTGGTGAGAGACAGAGAAAGATCTCAATGGGAGCATCTGCCCTCACAGTTTTAAGGTCTACTAAAGACTTCCGTGGCCCAATCCTTCCCTCCCATCTCCTGAAAAGCTTCAATGTTCTAGATTACATTTCATCTCATAAGAAATATGAAATAACCCCTGGTTTATCAAAAGGGCACTCTTGCCCACAGATACTTACTGAGGGAAAAGGACAAATTCAACATCATTCCTACCTGGCTCCAGTGCAGGATATTTTGCACAGATGTCCCAGCAGGAGAATGAGCGACGTACACATTTGCTCGGCTCTGTAACAAAGCATGAGTGGTTTGTGGGACATGGAAAAACTCATAAGACATGCACTTTGTCCAGAGAAAATCTCCAGGTGTCAGACTAAGAAATGGGACCATCATTAAATTATCACCCCTTATCTATGAAACAGTAATATGCACATGAATAATCATGCCACTAAATGTATTCCTGAGCACCTACATTTTTCATCCGAGGATGGCTTCTCGGTAGATATCTGAACTCATTTATTTTTTTTAAATCTTATTACAGTAACTAAGGATGAAGACTCTAGAACAAGCCTATATTCAAATCCTAGCTCTGCCATTTAATTTTTAGGTGGATATGGGAATAATTTAATCCACTAAATCTCAGGACACTAATCTGCCTAGTGGGAAATGGATAATACCTGTCTCATAGGATTGCTAGCCTGGCACATAAGAAATGTTTATTAAATGGTAGCTATTAATCGTATTATCTTAAACAAAGAATAAAGAGACTTCAGGGATTAAAGATGTGTTCTTAGGGCTGCCAGCTGGTAGCCCTCTACTGTGGGGCCTCCTTGGGGGTTGTCCCAGGTGCAGAGAGCTGTATTGCCCAAGGCATCACCCAGTATCGGTGTCATCTGCATTAAATGACCGGCAGATATGGGGGTATAAACACTCAGCCCTCTCACTGCACTTGGGAGAGCTCTGAAGGGTCATCCCATCTTCACAAATCCCTGTAGGATCACTGGAGATTCCCATTAAGGCAATGGTTCTCAACCTTCTGGCCCTTTAAATACAGTTCCTCATGTTGTGACCCAACCATAAAATTATTTTCGTTGCTACTTCATAACTGTCATGTTGCTACTGTTATGAATCATAATGTAAATATCTGATATGCAGGATGGTCTTAGGCGACCCCTGTGAAAGGGTCGTTCGATCACCAAAGGGGTCGCGACACACAGGGTGAGAACAGCTACATTAAGGGGATATCACGGCTTTTAAAATTTTTTTTTTTTCTTCCATCTACCCAATCCTGTTTCACCCCCTTCTCTAGGTGTTATCCCAAGCACATAACCCAAAATCACTCTATCCACTAATTTCCATCTCAGAGTATGCTTCTTGAGAA
>NW_006285240.1:1894382-1903753 GCF_000327345.1 Myotis davidii | reverse complement strand
GACCCAACCATAAAATTATTTTCGTTGCTACTTCATAACTGTAATGTTGCTACTGTTATGAATCGTAATGTAAATATCTGATATGCAGGTGACCCCTGTGAACGGGTCGTTCGACCGCCAAAGTGGTCGCGACCCACAGGTTGAGAACCGCTGCATTAAGGGGATATCACAGCTTAAAAAAAAATTTTTTTTTTCTTCCATCTACCCAATCCTGTTTTCACCACCTTCTCTAGGTGTTATCCCAAGCACATAACCCAAAATCACTCTATCCACTAATCTCCATCTCAGAGCATGCTTCTTGGGAACCCACACTATGCCACCTTCCAACTTGTAGCTATACCTAAGCCAAATTGGAACTCCCAGACATCTTATCAAAGGCCCAGAAGGACCCAAGTAGAAAAGAAGAGGTAGATGCTGCATGGTGATTCTCTCTTTTGACTACTGGATTCTAATCACTTTTTTTCATCTGCTAATTCAATGTATAAAGCTACTTTCGTATCACTTCCATCTACGATCTCTAAAGTTCATATCTAGCAATGTCCTTATGTTAACCTGACCTCAACCCATGTTAAAGTATGTCCCACACGTTAGTGTATTTGGAGAAAACTGAATTACTAAGATTACATTTCCCTAAGTCTTTACTGGCAATAACTTCTAGCTTTGCTTTGGGAAACTGAGAATGTACTAGTTCTCACTTACCATGTTCATGTTTTGTGTGTTAAAGCCTCCCAGAAGTAAAATGATGCTGCTGCAAATCTGATCAATAATCATCTGACCACAAAGGTAAATATAAAACTGGCGGAGGAATCTGGTCTGGTACAGGAATTCTTTCCTGCCAAACAATCCCTGTAAAAATAGGAAACAAAAGAGTAGTCATTACATCATAGTAAAAAATAAATGCGTCTAATTGAAAAGTGTAAACTTTACCATATCGGGTGGGAAGACTCTTTTACATAGATAGATAATTTTCTGAGGAGTCACGTACCTTGATCATCATATCTGGCAGCAACAAAAATTTGGTCCCAGGGCTTCTCGCATGTTTAATAGTGGCAATGGGTGCTAAAGCAAAATACAGTTTTATTTTCTGAGCCAGCTCTGGCATGGTGGAAAATGCAATAAAGCCTGCAAGAGAAGAAATATGTCAGCGTGGATACGGAATATTCTCGAACTCATAAAATGCTTACTTACTTTTGTCAAGATATTTCAGTAATTACTGGTGATTGTGTCTTAACTCGCCCATGAAATTATAAGTTCATTGAGGGGGAAAAATGACAGCAGGAAAAACGCCTTAGTGGTCCTTCTGACATCTAGCTGATTTGATGTCCAGTAGTAGGGTCTCATTGAATTGGTGAATTTCATTATTCAGTATAATAATGTGGACTTTGTGAGAGAGAGAGGGGTAACTATATTCTTGACACTTTGCTTATGATTTTCATGGTTCTTACTTCGTTTAATTCAAATCTCTACAGTGAAAAAATGAAGAAAAACTGCCTTGTTTATTGATAGCAAGCATGTTCTGTAAAATACCATAATGGGTATAGCAAGGTTTTGCCGGGGTTTTTGTGATTCCCTAATTGTTCTGGAACCCACGTTATAAAGTAATGTAGTAGACAAGTGTCTAGGGAACTGGATTCCAACTCTTATTTTTGCCATTGACTTGGTATGGAACACTAGTTAAGCCAGTCTGTGCCTCAGTTTCTATACCTATAAAATAGAGCCAAATTTCCCAAATTACCACTGTACAGGGCTAATCTCTGTGGAACTTTTGGGAGAAAAAGGCTGTTATATAAATCCAGGGCATGGTCACTATATTGGAAATACTGTGTGTCTATTTCAATAGAGCATGTACAGGCTCTGTCTAGATTGATGCTTGCAGGCTGTGGGGAAGGAGGATGGGTAGAAAAAAAACAACATAAAATCACATGACTTCTGTCTGGTTCTCAGGAGGTGAGCGAGTAATTAAGAAAGACTGGTTCCTTCCCTTCTTTTCTCTTTACATGATTTGTTTTGCCAGTCACATGCAAAGGCAGGCAGAAGAGTGACCTGGTATTAGCTCTGGCTCTCTCAACTGCACCATCAGTAGGACTGGGTTGAAAATACTTTCAAATACATTCCTATTTTCCAGCTTAATTCTGAGTATATAGACTTAATTTCTCAAATGTCAAGATTTGGGAACTCTAGATAACTTCTCCCATCAATTCCTCTCTTTATGTAAAGCAAGTTCGAGTTTTCCGCATTAATAGCTCCGTGGTTGACTAATAGAATCGTCCTAGGCTTGTTTGGCCACCTCCTTCTTCTCAGAGTGACATTTAACCTCATCATTAGCACCTTTGTCTTCATGTCAAGATGAACAATTTAGTATAGGGAAAATGTGTTAAGACCTCTGGAAATGAGCGTAGGAGCAGGCATAACATTTTACCTTTCTGAGAAGTACATGGTGAGACACAGCATCCTTAGGATCAGTTAATGTTGTTGAAAAATCCAGAAAGTACAATGTGAAAGCCAGTCTCTTTTTATTCACTAGAGTATCAGTTAAAATGAACCAATGGCATGTGTGCCCTGAGTTTCCACTGAGTGTTCACCTCTCTCAGAATCCCTTGCACGGGTGATGCCTGGCTGCCTCTGGAGTGCCTTTGGCTCAGAGCCCTTCTCAGCCCCCTCTTGAGAGCTTCCTGATGGCACACACTCTGCCTCTGCTGATCTCCCTTCATTGTGACCTAAGCCAAGCGCATTTTTTTTTTCCTGTTGACTTTGGTCTAATAAAGGGCCAGGATAGCCAGCCTCCACTCCCATCTTCCCAAGTAGGTGATGTGTATCCTTTGGGGCCATGAGTTAAGGTTTCTCACAAAGTCATCAAAACAAAAGCACACCAGCAGTAACTGTCATTAGAAAGGGGGGGGGGGGGGGGGGGAGAAAGACTTGAGTAAACTCCCTGCAGCAGTTCTGTGTATAGTATGATGACAGTGCTTAGTGTCTATTGATTGTCTGTTATGTGCCAGACACTGAAGATTATGTTTCATTCGTTCAGTGCATTTATTGAGTGCATATTATGGGCCAGGAACTGCTCTCACAGCTGTATTAGACAAAAGCCTTGCTTCACAGAGCTTATATCAGCCATATTGAACAGTCCATCACCTCTAACACCCCTAAGAGGGAGCTATTATCCCCATTTTATAGATAAGGAAACTGAGGCCAGAGGGATTAAATCATTTGCTCAGTGAGATTTACCTAAGAGGTGGTAGAGCCAACATTTGAATACATATTTGACTCCAAAGCCTTTGCTCTACCTACTCTACCTGAAGCCTCCCTCAGTTTCATACCCATTTCCTGTCGCTCTTAGAGTGGCTGAAGAGAATAAGGTCAGATGAGTGAAGTGTGAGAAGACTGACCCCAGGCGCAGCTGTACACCATATGCTCACATTTCCTCTGAGTATACAAACCTGGTTTCCTTTGAACCTACCCATAGTGGTGCCCTGTGAATAGCCGACATAATAGATCTTTTCCTGGCCCGTTTTCTGCAAAATAAAGTTTATGACTGCAGGAAGGTCAAACCTAGCCATCTCATCATAACTACAAGAGGAAAAGACAAAGTTATATGAAAAGTTATAATCAGAAACAAACAAAAACAGCCCCCGGAGTTTATAAACAAACCCTTGAGTTGTCAGACCCAAGACGGTTACTGTGTCCCCCACAACACTCAGTTTGGACTTGTTTCAAACCTGTGATGCCCGGGTGCCTCAAAAACCACAGGTTGTCAGCAAACTGCTATTTTCTATAGATGTTATAGAGCCATAATCATCTTCAATGAATATTTACTGGGCACAAGACCTGCCTCCCTAGTAGAGGTGTCCTGTTGTTCTGTTAGTAGAACAGCAGATGGTCATGCAGATTCACTTATATGAAAAGTATTAAAGATGCTATGGGGCCCTTCTCTGATGAAATAGATAAAAAGTAGGTTGAATGCCCATAGGTAATTTAAATACAAATACTAAAAGTCTTTTGTAAGAGTGTAAGAAATGTGTTAGTTGAACTGATAGTCCCTAAGGCTTAATAGTTTCCTTATATCTTTAATGTTGTCTGATCTCATCTCCTCCTGGGGGTACCAGTCTTTGTCATAACTCAGAGAAGAGTTAGTCCCAGGACATCCATCTATAAGGAAATGGACATGCACTACTCTCATTCCAGTCTTGATCACCTGACACCACCCACCATTCTCACCACATTCGCCAGACCCAATCTTCTTAAGGAACGTAATTTTCCCCACTACTTTCCCAAAAGAATCACTAGTCAATTAAGGCAATTGCAGGCTATGCTATTAGGATATGGATGAGCCAACCAAAGTAAATTTTCCAAATGCTAGAAGTTACGATTTTTTTACCCAGTTCTTCTAAAGACATCCACATCCACCTCCTCTCAAGACTCTCATATACCTGAAGGCCCAGAACTCATCCTGGTCTATGGAGAGGGTCTTGTGTTTCCGGGACCAGGTGTTTCCCCTGCTGTTCCCCAGCCACACGTCGAAACCAGCATCGGCCAGGATGAAGCCCAGGCTGTTGTTGGGCAGGTTGGAAATCCAGTTGCTGGCATCGCCAAGCAGGCCGTGCTGCAGTAACACCACAGGCCTGGAACCTACAGAAAAAGAGAATTTCAACCGGGGGAAATGTTCTCTACCCTTCTGGTTATCCCCTGCTATGCAAAGGCTTTCAAGTTAGACAAACCTGTGTTTAATTGTTGATTCAGCTGCTTGCTAGCTGGATTATCTTGGTCAGTTACTTAACCTTTATGTGTCGTGATTTCCTCATCAGAAAAGTAGAATTTTTGTTATGATGAAATGAAATCGTGCACAAGGAGCAGATGGCACAATGCATGGCACAGAGAACGAATCAAGGCGCATCACCCACTGTTGTTTTGCTTGTTTTTAATCCTCACCCAAGGATATTTTTCCATTGATTTTTAGAGAGTGGAAGAGAGAGGGAAACACAGAGAGAAATATTGATGTGAGAGAACCACATTGATTGGTTGCCTCCTGCATGAACCCCGACCAGGGCCTGTGCCAGAGAGGAGCCTGCAACGAGGTATGTGCCTTTGACTGGAATTGAACCTGGGACCCTTCGGTCTGCAGGCCGATGCTTTTCCATTGTTGTTTTTGTAAAGTTATTATTACTAGACTTGTCTGGGCACCTGAGAGGATACTGAAGTGCTCCAGGAGCTGGTATAATATAATGATTAAGATAATTATATATAATAATCATAGCTATTATAAATTAATAAGAATAAAAAATTACATTGTTATGTATTTATACTATGCATACATTATAATATGTTACTATACTATGTAATGTATAATATAACAAATGTATAATTATATATAATTACATATGTATATATTAATGTTATAATAAAATAATTATATAAATACTAGATATAGTTATTGATATTATTATATTAATTATATACACATATAAATATACACATATATGAATATATTATATATCCTAGTGTATTAATATTATACTGTATGTAAGTATATGTTATTTATAATTATTTATATTCTAATATTAATATATACAAATATATGCTTATTCTATATATGTAATGGCTTAATGATTATGGGTGCTTCATGTCTGAAAAACCCACAAGCCAGCGTGAAGGATCTCCCGATGTTTAAATATGGGAAAATTTGAGCATCAAAATAAATGATTGTAATAAATTATATCCTATTATATAAATTGAGAATGCATGACTCAATATTGATATCAATGAAGTGAATAAATAATTAGGGGAGAAGTAAAAGCTCTTATTTACAATAAAATTTAAATAAATATAGAAAGATTGATGGCATTATCAAATCATCAATGGATGCTAAAATTAGTGAATAAAGTTTGAAGAGATACAGTATATTTACATATCCTGAAAGTATCTCCTCACAAATATTTATTAATTACAAAGGGAAGAATGCTAACTCTATAATAGACAAATTTGGCAGACACCATCTTAAGGAAGTGATCAAAGCTAATATCACCAAATAGAAGTGAACACTTATACTACTCAAAAACATTAACTCAAAATGAATTAAAGACTGAAATGTAAGACCTGACACCTAGAAAAAACATAGAGAAAAGCACCCTGACATTGGTCTTGGCAATATTTTGGGGGATATAACTCTAAAGCACAGGCAACATAAGCAAAAATAAGCAATTGCTACTACATCAAACTAAAAAGGTACTCACAGCAAATGAAACAATCAACGGAATGAAAAAGCAACCCATGAAACAGAAGAAAATGTTTACAAACCATGTGTCTGAGAAGGGATTAATATCCAAAAAGTATAAGGAACCATACAACTCAATAGCAAAATTCAATTTCAAAATGGGCAAAGGTTCTGAATGAACATTTTACCAAAGACATACCAATGGCCAATTGGTACAAGAAAAGGATCTTAATATCACTAATCATCAGGAAAATTAAAATCAAAACCACTATGAGATAGCACCTCACACTTGGCTATTATCAAAGAGAAGGGATAACCAATGTTAGTAAGTATGTGGAGAAAAATGAATCTTTTTACACTATGACTGGCAAAGTAAATTGGTATATCCATTAGGGAAAATAATACGGAGGCTGCTCAAAAAAAAAAATTAAAAATGGAACTACCATATGATCCAGCCATCCCACTTCTAGATATATTTTCAAGGCAAACAAAATTAGTATTTTGAAAAGGTATGTAGACTCCCATGTTCATTGCAGCACTATTTACAATAGCTAAGATATGGAAACAACTTAAATGTCTGTCAAATGATGAATGGATAAAGAAAATATGGATAAAGAAGATGTGATATATATATATCTCTCTCCTATATAATAAAAGCCTAATATGCAAATTGACCAAACAATGGAAGGACCGGTGGAATGACTGTTTGCTATGACACACACTGACCACCAGGGGGCAGATGCTCAATGCAGGAGCTGCCCCCTGGTGGTCAGTGAACTCCCACAGCCAAACTCCTATGCCAGCCAATCTTCCGTGGTCCCTCCTCCCACCCCACCTGCCGGCCCCGATGGCCCCAATCTGGGCCTATCGGCCAACCTTCTGTGGTCCCTCCCTCCCCTCCGCCAGCCAGCCCCCATCAGTCCCTCCTCACCACTGGCCCCCATCGGCCCCTCTCCTCCCTGGCCGGCTGACCTGATTGCCCCAATGGGACTGGGCACGGCGGCCCCGATTGCCTCCAATGGCCAGCCAGGCCAAGGAACCCCACTCCTGCACGAATTAGTGCACCTGTGGGGTCTCTCGGCCTGGCCTGCGGGATTGGGCTGAAACCAGCTCTCCAACATCCCCTGAGGGGTCCTGGATTGCGAGAGGGCACAGGTCAGGCTGAGGGACCCCACTGGTGCATGATTGGGGCTGAGGAAGGATGCAGGAGGTTGGCCAGCTGGGGAGGAACCTCGGGAGGGCTCCAGGGTGTGCCTGGCTCATCTCACTCAGTCCCGATCAGCTGGACCCCAGCACCAAGCTAACCTACCGGTCTGAGCATCTGCCCCCTGGTGGTCAGTGCACGTCATAGTGAGCAATTGAGTGGCCTTAGCATATCATTAGCATATAATGCTTTGATTGGTTGAACGGATGACTGGTTGACCGGACACTTAGCATATTAGGCTTTTATTATATAGGATATGCATAACCCATGGACACAGATAATAGTATGGTGAAGGCCTGGTTAGGGGGTTGTGGGAGTGGTTTTTTTTATATATATATATATATATATTACTGACTTCACATTTCAATTAAGCAATAAAAAGTGTGGATTCTGCTTTTTCTCAGGGCTACAGACAACCCTCTATTTTCTTAGAGTGTGTAAATAAAGCCTGTGTTTTCATTTTTTATATAATCTTTCTTTACAGCTTAGAGAAATCTGTTTTGAGTGAGAAAAGACCACTTGGTGCCAGCTGTGAGAACCCACAGATGTCTGCAGTAAAGCTACAAATTTCTGTTTGAAGAGAGAGATAGCACAGAAATGAGGGGAAGAAGCTCAATAAAACCAGGGAAAGACAAAAAAAATTAAGCTAATATTGTCAATATAGGAATAAGCCATTATCATGTGCTTGATACTCTGCTGCAGTGGGAGAGACACAACTTCATTTCTGTGGTATTTCTGCCGAAATGTATAACCTGAATCTCATTATGAAGATATATCAGACAAGCCAAATTGAAGAACATTGTATAAAATAGCTGTTCAAAACTCTTCAAAAATGTCAAGGTTAAAAATACCAAAGAAAATCTGAGGAATTTTTTCGGCTTAGAAAGGAGACAAATAGACAACCAAATAAAGTGGATGATACTGGGTTGGGGGAGGGGAGGATAGAAATGACTTTGGCACAATTGACAAAATTCGAACATGGACTATGGATTAGATACTAATATCAATCAGTGTTAGTTTCCTCATTTTAATAAATGCATGAGTGAAGGGGATCAGGATATTTTCCTTACTCCTTCCAAATATGCCACTTTGGAATAGGGATTAGCTTTGTGCTGAAGGCATTTGAGTTATTGAAATTCCTTGTCTGCCTAAAAACAGAGCCTCTCAAAAGAACTCAATTGTCATAAATTCCCTGCCCTGAAGCAACTCTAATCTTCTCTTTTTAGGAAAGGAGAAGTTAGCACTAGAATGGGACAAACATTATCATATGCTATCTTATCTGCCATCTATTTTCCCAAGGGCCATTTAGCTTTCCAAAAAGTCATTTGCTTTTCCACAAGTGCTCTTTATCCCTCTCCCTTTTCCCTACTGAGTTAGGTATATAGACCCCAAAAATCTAAGCACCCTTTTGAGTTACTCATCTCTGAGTGTTCCCATACTTATGTGGGATACCCCTGCTAATAAACTTCCTATTACTCCATAAATATTTCTTAATACTGGGGAGGGAAAAATAACTTTTTCTTCTACTCATTTTCGGTTCTATTAGCCTAATGGAAGACTGATGGACAAGAGAAAAATTTTGGACTTGTTTTTCTCTTGTCCATCAGTCTTCCATTAGGCTAATAGAACCGAAAATGAGTAGGAGAAAAAGTTATTTTTCCCTCCCCAATATTAAGAAATATTTAGGGAGTAATAGGCATGATGTCTCAAATTTAATGTCAAAGATATTTGATAGAAAGGAAGTACGTAGTGGCAAAATGTAATTCACAATTGGTAAATCAGGGTAAAGGGTATATGGTAGTTCCTTGTACAATTTTTGAAAACTTTCTGTAACTTTGAAATTATATTAAAACTAGGGGCCCAGTGCACGAAATTCGTGCACTGGGTGTGGGGTGGGGGGAGTATCCCTCAGCCCAGCCTGCCCCCTCTCACATACTGTAAGCCCTCAGCCAGTGA
>NW_006285240.1:1843743-1893564 GCF_000327345.1 Myotis davidii | reverse complement strand
TCCTGCTTTCCCTTTCGCCTCCCTGCATTGTGCCTACATATGCAAATTAACCGCCATCTTTGTTGTCAGTTAACTGCCATCTGAGTTGGCAGTTAATTTGCATATAGCCCTGATTAGCCAATGAAAAGGGTAGCATCTTCCGCCAATTACCATTTTTCTCTTTTATTAGTGTAGATACAATTTATAAGAGTATCAGTAGGAGATAAAGGATCAAGGCATTAGAATTCTAACACGTTAAATAAATTAAGATAAATATTATTTTTTACATTAGAAAGTTATACTGAAAGATAATCAAATGTTGCATCTTTAAAGGGCAAACACCATGCTCTTGATGGGGCTTATACGAATTAGATCAAATTGTGAATGTAATATCCGCACCATAGTACCTGTTTTAGAGGAAGACAAGAGGAGCTTTGCTGCTGTTGTTATTAGTGCTATAATTTTCAAAGGCAGTTATGCTCAGAGCTTCAGTGCCCCAGTTAACATAGCAGTACAACGCCTACCTCACTGTGTTGAGGGTTCATTGAGATACTGTGCATTGAGCAGTCAGCATGCCACCTGACCTCACCAGATGGTAGATCTTGTTGTTATGTAACTGATTCCAAGTGCATCCTCTCTATAGACAGAGGCCTTTTACAACAAACTTTATGAATTCTATTTGCCTCATTCTATTCCTCTGAGGAAAGAACAAGAGGGCTTAGCACAGGACCAGGAGAATGAAACTGACTTATTTTAAGTTTTCCTTTTATGTCTGGTCATTGAGTTCATCCTCTAGCCCTCAAGGAGGTGACCTCAATATGATGGAATTAAACCAAGGAGGATCAATGCTGTCCCTTTGAAATCTTTAGGACATTTCCCATGGCTGGGGCCAGGTTGGCCCTACCTGGCAGAAGTTTGTACTCGTGGCTCATCTAGTGAGAGAACTGACTTATAAATGATCAGCGTCATTTCAGTCATTCCCGGGAGTCATGAATTTTCATTTAAATTATAGCCAATAGGTGAGTGCGTAAGAACTACTCTTTAAAAAGCTGTCATTTTTTTTTTTTTTAGGATGGCCCAGCCTATTTTCTTTTTTGATGTAAATATTTGAAGCCAACAATGAAGGAAGGTTTTTAAAAGGCTTTTGTCACAAGCTTATGGACACCTTTCGGTTGTTTTCGGTATGAATTTCATTGGCCCTCTTTTTGAAGAGATGTTGAGAAATCTTGCTTGCTTTTAGGGCAGGGAGCTTTCCTCCTTTTGGAGGCCAATGGAAGACGCAGGAACAACATCAGCCACTAGAGGGGAGTATTCTGCACCAACTGGACCACAAAGGCAGACACCTTGAACACCAAGCTCTTCCTTGGGCCATGAGAGAACAATGTGAATGAACACGAGGCAAGAAAACAAGTTGCCATGAATGGGAGCTGCAGGTGTCTTCCGTGAGCTGAGGAACTGCCACAGTCACTTGATGGCTTGGCACAGCCGTGCCTTGCTTACCCTCAAGGATTTGTGGGGTTAGGGAAAAGTTATCTGTGTCTCCAGGTTATTCATTTATTTATATAAAATCAACTTATTCATTCCACAGATACTTATTGGCACCCACAATGTGGTTAGCATTCTTTTAGGCACTGGTGATAGCCTTAAACAAAATAGATCAAGTTCCTGCTCCCGATGAGTTTATATTCTGGTCGGGGGGAGATAGATAAATAAGCAAATATCTGCATATCAGGCGGTGTTAAGTGCTGTAAGAAAATTTAAGCAGGACAAGGGGTTAGCCCTCAATCGGTGGCAAGAGATTGCTATATTGACTAGGGTGGTCAGGTGACCAGGGTCTGAAAGAAGGGCCAGTGCAAACTGTCAATGTCTGAGGAAATAGGGTTCCACAGGGAAAATTGTAAGTTAAAAGGCACTGAGGTGAGAACATGCTGGACATATGCAAGGTACAACTGTGCAGCTGGCACTTTTTCTAAAAGCTGGTTTACAAAAGGCTGCACAAGTGTAAATTAGAATAAAACAGAACCCGAAGCTTCTTTACAACCAAAGGCCAGTAGCGTTGGCCCAGCTTTTTCTGGTCCTAGTTAAGAACATGGGCTATGTCCAACAGATCTTTATTTGAGTGCAGGTTTTGCAACACACTAGAAAGTACTAGCATAGACCTTCTGGGCAAATTACTTAACCCCTATGAGAGTGGCAGTTTCGTAGAATGATTGTGAAAGTTACATAAGACCAATGCAAGCAAACCACTAAGCATTTTACCTGACATACAGAAAGAGCACAATGAGAAGTTACATCATCTGGACTCATGATATAGTGAAGAAAAGAGCCAAATAAAGGTGAAGGATGGGCACAGTTTAATGAGTAATGAAGGTGAATTTTTAAAAGCTGGCAATTGTTGAAAATCCCTATGCAAAAGAGGACATGTACCAAAAATGTAAAATGTACACATAGTGTCTGATTCATAGAAAGACCTCAGTGAAAATCTGGGCAACATCTTAGATATTTAAAATGCTATTTGGTTGAGGAATATAGAGTGTTTAGGGGGCGTTGGTCTGGTCTTTTCAAGAGAACGTTAATGGATATTCTAGAATATCTGTGTAGGAGGGGGTTGGAAAATGTGTTAACTGCTAGAAGAGATCAAGAAATAGACTCTTTTTTTTGAAGTGCTTTTCTTTTTTTTGAAAAGTAAACACTACGTTTATTTGGGATAATCGGAGATGGGGTGGTGGTGATGGAGATATGGAGAAACTAAAGTCATATTTTGGCCTAAACAATGGCCCTGGTTGGTACCAATAACCCGGACTCCCTTTTACAGACATATTATAAGGAAATCATTACTGTAGGGAACACTGCCATGCTGGGGTGACATAGGGTAAACCATACCTGTCTTCTTAGGTTGCACTAGGCCTTGAGGAATTCTGTTAACAGAAAGGATATACCCATCTTCTGTTGTGACTTCATACTCTGCACAGGGATAGCCTTTATGTTGGATGATTTCACTCTACAGAAAAAGCACAATTTCTTTTGAGTTCGGTTCTGTAAGGCCATATTCTCAATTACCCCAGAGTAAAAAGTCGATTTCTTGATGCTGGAAGGCATAAACATAAAATTTCTTTACTTTAGCTAATCATGTTATCTTAGAAATATTGGCCAGTGCTCTGCAATTCTTTCTGGACCAGAATGCTAATTCCAAAACCTGGGTGCGCATCAGAATCGTCTGGGGCACTTAAACATGCAGGTTCCTGGGCTGGCTTTAAGTTAGGGATCAGGTCATTCTAATGCAGTCAGTGAGGCACTTGTCTTATGAGAACACCTACCTAGGCCATGCATTTCCTCAGTTTCTTTTCATCTTTAAAACCACAGACTGGGGGGAAAAAATGGTTTTAACCTGAAGTCTGAAAGATAAATAGGAGATAAGAGTGGGAGTGATGTTTAATTACTATAGTTGCCAATGCTCATTTCATATCTACTATATGCCAGGTAATTCAGTTAGTGTTATACATACGTGATCTTTTTACATTTCTTGCAATAATTCCATGAAATATAAGTCACTGGTATACCTAATTTACAAGTGAATAAACTGAAAAATAGGGATAGGTTAAATAAACTTCTTAAAATCATATAGCTAGTTTGTATTTTAGTGGTAGGGCCAGGATTAAAACTCAAGCAATGGGACTGTAGGGTCTTTCTCTTAACTATGATGCCCGTTTGCCTTATATACTACAGTGGACATTTGGTACCTAACTTCCTCCTTTTTTATTCCTTTTAAAGCAGCAGCTCTTAGAAATAATTCCCTACTTCTCTAGATGATGGCAATGGGCGAGAGCAGTGAGAATACTTTAGATCTCTGCAGCTTCCTATTTAGAAAAACTTTCCTAAATTCCCTAGGTTAGGCAATGCTTTCTTTTTTGATTTCACTATTCATGTAATTAGTAATGCAGTGTCTCCCTTCCCTACTTGGATTGTAAGCTTCATGAAGTAAAGGCTTGGATATTCTTAGATCTTTCTGTAACCTCGGTGCATAGCACACTATCAAGGGCCTAATAGGTGTTCAGTTAACACCAAGAAAATACATAAATAAAGTCAATTTTATACCAAAATATAGGATAGATTATAGCCATATAAATCAGTATAGAGTCAAACCTATTCAGACTCTGAACCACATTAATCTATCTCATTTACTTTATACCGGCAATCATTTGAATTTCCTATTTTACTTTGCCACTCTATGCATAACTACTCAATGCCAGAACTTTAGTCTTAGGGCTCCTGCAGCTCCAACAGTGTGCAGGTGCTGTGGACACACAGTGGGTGGGGCTCAGAGAGATCGCCTTGCCTATAGCTAAAGGTATTACTTCCACCCAGTAACCCAGCGAAATTTTTGTGGGACCTTCTCAGAGCCAGAAGATGGCTCCTAAGGACCTACACCAATTTGCTAACTCTCTGGACAAACTACCAAAAGACAGCCAATCTTTGGAATGATCAAAAGAAACCTGATATTTGGCATCATGTAGATTCAAAAGATTTCTAGGACCTGTCAGAGTTATAGAATCCATTCAAAGGAGGCGTCTGTAAAAAGGGTCTTAAATCTGTATTTAAACATCTTAAATCTATGAGAAATGTATGGGTTGTGAATACTACATGCAATCATCTCACTCACCTGGAGGTAGCTTCTACTGCTCACCCAGGAGGGTTTACTGCATACTGGTTGCAATTATGTGTTTGGGAAGGCCTGCTTATAAATTATAGCTCTACCACCTACTGATAATGTGGCCTAATTTAAGTTGTTTAACTTCCTCAATCTCACTTCCTTCATTTGAAAAATAGGGATGTTCATATCTACTGGAAGGGCAGTGAAGATGAAGTGAAATTAGCATTTCTGCAGGTTTTATTACAATATCTTCTATGGGATAAGTGTTACCATATGGCAGACTTTGTTAAAACTCAACTAAGAATTTGAAAGTAGGCAAAAAAAATGATCTGGGATACTACATCATTTATGAATTTTAGTCACAGGAGGTCTTCTCTAGCAATCATTAGGGCTTGTTTATTTATTGTCTGTCAACAGGATAACAGTGGAGTTATTTCCGGCCAGAACACTGATTCCAAAACCTGGGTGTGCAGGTTTTGAAGGGTGAAGGGTGCCACCAGGAGTGGGTGCCCTAATAGTAAGAAGTGAGGGATAATACTTTTATAATACAGTATTATAGTTGCCATTGCTCATTTAGTACTAATGAAAGTAGAAAAAGAATTTAAAACACAGACAAAATGAAAATAATGGAGGGTCTGGGCTTGGCCTAAGATACTGCAATGATTTCTCTGCTCATAGAATGAATCTAAGAATTCAAGGGAAAGTCAAATTGTGTTTCAAGACCAAAAGGACTAAGTCATCCACCCAAGTTTATTGAATTTGTTTGACAAGAACCCAGTCTACTCACACCCAGTTTAGCAGTTTAGCACTTCACAGTACAATATGCTAATTTATGATTCCTCTGTTAGCAAAAATCACCACCATGTATAAATATAGCGCATAATGCAGATAATACACAGATGTGAACATTAACATGTAAGGCACTCCATCCCCCTAAAACATATGGAAAATCCAAACTTACGATGTTCATGAACGCTTCGGGGTCCACATCTTTAGTCGGCATGCGTACTGAATTCACATTTCTTTGGAACAAATACACCACCAGCATCAGAAGCCACATCTCAGTTCTGTGTGAAACAACCATTCTCTTGACAAGATTTTTGACATGGTCCAACATCTGCCTTTACGCTTTCCTGGCAATAAACAACTAATTCTAAAGTCAGAAGGATCTGTAGGTTTAAAAACACATATTTTCCAGCTATAATTCCTTCCCAAAATTCTGGAGCAAATTAAATAAGCTCAGTTGATAGGAATGAACGAACACAGAGCTGGAATGGAAACATTGTCTAGGATGTCCCAATATCATCTGGCTCCTCCCACTCCCTCACACTATTAGCAGTCACCAATCCCTTAATTTGAAGGCGTGTAGAACTTTCTTTGATGCAACCTGGAGTTATGTGCATAGGATACAGCCCATAACATCCTTGTTCTTCACCGTCAGGTAATAAGGACCATAGGGAGCATCTTTTTCTTTTTTCTTAGTTTTTCTTCCTTCGATAGGTAGAAAAATATAGTCTACAGAAAATAGTATAAGTTCCTATAGTCACATTCTAAGGTTTTAATAATTACTATCCTTTGATTGAAGATCAATGTAGTAATAAATATTCTTATTTAATATGTCAAAAAATTTTAAGACATTTTCCATTTTTAGTGATGGGTGAGAACATCGATTGGAAGAAAATGAATTTTACATCTTAAGGCCATTTCTAGCTCAACTAAATAGACATGTACAAAATTTTTATTTTAAGTTGTAATCACTAGTTAATTGCTGAGAGATTAATTCAAAACTCTCAGCAATAACTAAAATGAATTGCAACCTAGTCACAGTGTGTAGCAATGTGATCAATTCCTTAGACTACTAATATTTAAGCAGGCCAGGAGAATAGAATTTTTGTCATTTTAAGTAAAGAATGTGTTAAAATTTAAGAAAACTATCATTTAAAGTAAAATATTTCTTTACTTTTACAGCAACTCTCTGGGACTGAGCTAATAGCAGTCACACTAATTTGTAGACTTTTAGAATGTGGTTGGTGAAGGAACCAAAGCTGGAACAGGAATGATGAGTCTATGAGAAAGTATCTGCCCACAGACTCAGCCTCACCCACTCTGGGCTGGCTGAACCTGTATGAGGTAAGCTGCAGCTCTCATCTAGAATAATTTCAACATTGCCACCTTGTTGATCCGATACATGCTAAGGAGGAGTGAGTTGACCTAATTAGAGGAGCAGAGGGAACATTTGTCTAACACTAAGGAGACACATGTCCTAGTACCCACTGAACATACCCTGAAGTTCTGTATCCAACATGCAATTGTAGAAAAGAGCTTTGGTGCCTACTGTTGGCATTTTAGGATTTTAAAATGTTATATAGCCAGGAGGAAAGAAAATCTCATTCGGCTCTTTCATTTTTTAGAAATGTGAAGACATGTTAAATGACTTGCCCAACATTACCTTACTAGGTAGTGGCAAGGCCAGAAATAAAATTCAGGCATTTAAATCAACTGTTTATTATTATTCCACATGGCAAAAAAAATAATGTGTCAATATCCTCTGCCCTGTGCATGAACAAAACCCCACATACTATCAAAAGCAATTACATAAATCTCCGTGAATTATCTCTTTAAAAGTTTTCTCCTGGATTTAAAATTTAAAATAATTTTTGACATGAAAATTAAAACTAAACTACAGAACAACCATCATTCAGAATCACCTGAAATCCAGCTGAATGAAAATCCTATAACTAGGGATTTAAAGACGACGGCACATTGAGACTAGTAGGAGGGGTAGAGGCAAGGAATGGGCTGATTCTATACCACATGTGCCAGATAAAAATTAGGAGGGATAGCTCACCTGTAGAGGTCACCCCTGAGGAGTGAGGGATCCCTGCCCCACACTTAGACCTCTTCAGCCCGGGATTCCAGGGCCAGGAAGAGAAGTCCCCACAGCTTCTGGCTGTAAAACCCAGCTGGGACTGAGACTGAGGGAGACAGAGGGCTGCTGGAGTCCTGGGCAGTTCCTATTAAAGGACCAGGGCACAGACATACTCAGACTCACTCTCTCTGAGCTCCAGCGCTGAGGCAGAGGCTTGAAAGGAACATATGGGGAGCAACTGAATTGTCTGGGATCAGGGTGAGAGCTGGGGGTCAGCTTCCTGCCAGAAAAAAGTGCTGGCAGAGGCCATTCTTCCTTTTCTGAGACACCATCCCTCCACCTCCCCACACAGCCAGCAGGTGAGTACCACACTGAGGTTCCATCAATCTGGTTTACACTGTTTGCCCAGCCCTGGTGATTCCCTGAGTCCTTTCCCCACCCAACTTATAGGCTCAAGCAGACTGTTTTCAATGGCTTTTCCATATGAATGGCCTCTCATGCCTCATGCTTTGGACTTTCCTAAAATCTCTCAAACAAGCAGCATCTGGCCTCTGTGTACCCCCCTACCTCTTGCAAAGTGAACCCAGGCCCGACATTAGCAGCAGTTTGCCTTGATTTGCCTTTCCTGGGAACCTCTAAGCCCAGCAAAAGTAGCAGCCATCTGCATATCACTCTGTAGCTTATGCCAGATGGCCCCAGATAGAGCAGAGGCAGGGGCTGACCTTACACCTCCCAGAAGGCCCCAGAGCCAATCCATCCAGTGGACAACTTCAGATGACACCAGATTATAACCCTACCACCTCCATGAGTGACACACTTAAGGGTCAGACTCGGCAAGCACCAAAGCCCAACTGAAGTAAATCCTGATTTGTACAGTTAGCTCCTGCACAACAGCTCCTCTGCTGTAGTTGCAGCAGGTCCTCAGAGTTGATTGGCTTGGAAGTCAATCTCTCTCAGTGCTGCAAAAAGCAATCAAGACTCAACTACAACAGGACAATGCATACAGCCCAAGAGGGGTGAACCTGGAGTGCTGTGCTTGGGTGAATGGGAAGGCTGTGCCACTGGACCCTACAGGACATCTACTACCCTAGGCCACTCTACCACGTCCGAGAGATGGATCAGCTCTACCTAATACACAGAAACAAACATAAGGAAGCAGCCAAAATGCAGAGACAAAGAAAAAGATCCTAAATGAAAGAACAAGAGAAATCTCCAGAAAAAGAACTAAATGAAATGAAGGCAATAAACTGCCAGATACAGAATTCAAAATAATGGTTAAAAGGATGTTTAAGCAACTTAGTGAGAACTTCAAGGAACTTAGTAGGAACTTCAACAGCATGAAAAAGGACAGAAACCATAAAAAAAAAACAGTCAGAATTGAGGGACACACCAACTGAAATGAAGACTAATTAATTTACAGGGAATCAATAGTATAGTAGATGAAGCTGAAAATCAAATCAGCAATTGGGAATATAAGCAAGCAAAAACACCCATTAGAACAGAAAATAAAAATGATTCCCCCCCAAAATGAAGATAGTATAGGAAGCCTCTGGGACAACTTCAAGTGTTCCAACATTTGCAGCATGGAGGTGCTGGCTAAAAAGGAGAAGAAAGAAAGCAAAAACATATTTGAAAAAATAATGACAGAAAACTTTCCTAATGTGGTGAAGGAAACAGACATACAAATCCAGGAGGTTCAGAGAGTCCCAAACAAGATGAACCCAAAGAGGCCCACACCAGGACTCATCACAATTAAAGTCCCAAAGGTTAAAAACAAAGAGAGAATCTTAAAAGCAGCAAGAGAAAAGCAGTTACCTACAAGGGAGTTCCCATCAGAATGTCAGCTGATTTCTCAACAGAAACTTTACAGGCCAGAAGGGAGTGGCAAGAAATATTCTAAGTGATGAAAAGCAAGAACCAACAACCAAAGGTATCATTTAGAATCAAAGGACAGATGAAGAGCTTCCCAGACACACACACACAAAAAGCTAAAGGAGTTACATGAAACAGTATTACATGAAATGTAATACCACTGAACCACTATTACATGAAATATCAAAGAATTTCTTTAAGAAGAAGAAAAAAGATGAAAAATATGAGCAATAAAATGGCAATAAATACAAATTTATCAATAATTGAAACTAAAAAACAAAATAAATGAGCAAGCAGAACAAAATAGACTCAGATACAAAGAACAGTTGGACAGTTGCCAGATGGGATTGGGGAGATGGGTGAAAAAGCTAATTTTTCTTCAGAGATTTTTCTTTTTTTCTTTCTTTTTTTAAATAATCCTCACTGAAGAATATTTTTTCCATTGATTTTTAGAGAGAGTGGAAGAGAGAGGGAAAGACAGAAATATCGATGTGAGAGAAACACATTGATTGGCTATCTCCTGCACATGCCTTGACCAGGGCCTGGGCCAGGGAGGAGCTTGCAGCCAAGGTACATGCCCTTGACTGGAATTGAACCTGGGACCCTTCAGTCTTCAGGCCAATGCTCTATCCACTGAGCAAAACTGGCTAGGGCTCTTCAGAGATTTCTATCAAGGACCTCTGTGACCTTTTAAAATGTTTTATTGTTGTTGTTCTTGTTATCATCTCCAAAAGGATCAAAATACATCTTGAAACTAACAAAATGGGTCTTGCCTAATGTGTATTATAAAAAATTAATAATATATAAAAATTACATAACAGCAATAGGTCAAATAAAAAAAATTAACAGAAAATCAGCCTTACAAATGCACTGTGTGTAAAAACTATAATAATTGCAACAGTTAAAACCAGCAAAATAGGACAGAACAAATACACAATCAAACAAACAACCAGTAACACAAGAGAGAAAAAAGAAAGTAAAACAAAAAACCCTGAAACTGGGAGAGAATTCCTATTTTCTCTTTCAGTTGCCAGTTAAATGGGCTCTCAAGCTAGTGCTGCTTTTCCCCAATGTTGAACTGAATTTTATTAAAACAATTATTTCAGGTTTTATAAACAGAAGCTTTGAGCCCAGTAGGAGCTATACCAAGAAATCGTTTTGAAAGTCCAACTAAATGCTCTTGTCAGATTCACTCTACGATGAAATGACCAGATGCTCAAATTTACGCCCTAGTCCTCTCAACAGGAGTTTCCTCACAGGACAATCCAGGCTGCAGGCAAATGGATTATGGTTTATCTACCCTTCCAATTTCTCAGAATTGAGAAATGTGATTCTCCCTTTGATCCCAATCAATTTCTCTCAGCTACTTTAATCAACATGTGATGGTTCTTCTTTAAAGAAAAATATGTTATTTTATTTTAGAGTAAAGTTATTAAAATCTAAAATAAGTTTAGTCAAACTTAAAATTTTAGAAGTTTAGGGAAATAATTTAAACATGATTACAAAACAAGATTACAGAATGTAACTATGTTTATGCTTAGGCAAGAGGGAAAATAAAATAACAATTGAACAATACTGAGATTGCTGGGATTATAGAAGTCATAATTTTTTTAGATGAGTTAATTTCTAAAACATAAATATTCATATCCTAAACTTGCCATGGAAATTCTAGAAAATTCAAGAATATACCATACTATTTCATTGACTTCAGGTGTTTCTAAAAATTTATCCATTATAGTATAAACACTGTAAAAATGGAAATGGTTAAAGCAAACAAAACAGAACAAAACAAACATTTAAAAACAAACAAACAGTAACACGAGTTAAAAAATAAAAGTAAAGAAAAAACCCCTGAAACTTAGAGAGAATTCAATTTGGTTATCCAATTTGTTGAAATATAATTGTCCATAGTAGTTTCTTATATTTCTACAGTATCAGTTGTAATGTTTCCTATTTAATTTCTGATTTTATTTGAGCCATCTTTCTTTTTTCCTTAGTCTAGCTAAAGTTTCATTAATTTTGTATATATTTTCAAAAAATGAGTTCTGTCCTGGCTCAGTTGGTTGGAGTATGGTTCTGCGCACCAATAGGTTCAATAGCTTGTTAGTTTGTGGCTTGATTCCTAGGGCACACACCTAGGTTGTGAGTTCAATCCCCAGTGGGGGCACCTATGGGAGGCAACGGATCAATGTTTTTCTTTCACATCAATGCCTCTCTCTCTCTCTTTCTCTCTCTGTCTCTTCCTCTCTCTCTGAAATCAATAAACAGCCCTCTGTGGTGGCTCAGTGGTTGAGTGTTGACCTATGAACCGGGAGGTCATGGTTCAATCCAGGTCAGGGCACATGCCTGAGTTGCGGGCTTGATCCCCTGTGTGGGACATGCAGGGGACAGCCAATCAGTGATTCTCTCTCATCATTGATGTTTCTATCTCTCTCTCCTTCCCCTTCCTCTTCGAAATAAATAAAAAATATTTTTTTAAAAAATGAGTTCTTAGTTTCATTGATCTTTTCTATTCAATTCATCATAAAGAAGTGTTAAAATGTTATGGATTTAAGGCTCTTGAAATTTTCATATTTGGTTTTGGGGCTTTCTGGTTTATTTAGATAGATTTCTTTACCCCAGGTTATAAAAATATATCCTTTATTTTCTTAAATTTTCCATTTCGAACTCTGGGCCATTTAAAATTTATTTTTTGGTATGGGTAGATATTGAATCTGGGTTATTTTTCCTACACGTTATTTAATTTTGCCAGTATCACTTATTATATAGTCTTTTCTGATTCCACTGCTATGAATGCTATCTTTCCTCTTGCTATCTTATGTTACAAAATCCTGAAGCCCATGAGAGCTTACATGATTTTCCTCGAGCATGCTTCTCAACTGTGAGTGACAGTCTCCCAGGGAACTTCTGGCGTTTTTTGGTTGTCACCACTAAGGAGTGCTACTGAACTCTAGTGGCAGAAGCCAGGGATGCTGCTAAACATCCTACATGCAATACATAGTTACAGACTCCCCCCAAAAGAATTTACTGACCCAAAATGTCAATAACGCTGAAGTTGAGAAATCTTGGCCTAGAGCAGGGGTGGGCAAACTTTTTGACTCGAGGTCCACAATGGGTTCTTAAACTGGACCGGAGGGCCGGAACAAAAGCATGGATGGAGTGTTTGTGTGAACTAATATAAATTCAAAGTAAACATCATTACATAAAAGGGTACGGTCTTTTTTTTTTCAATAGTTTTATTCATTTCAAAAGGGCCGGATCCGGCCCGCGGGCCGTAGTTTGCCCACGGCTGGCCTAGAGTCATCACAGTATATGAATATATGTCTGAAAAACAAATGCTCCTTAGAAAAGGTATATGAACCACATTCTTTTTTAAAGTCAGTATTTAAAATCATTGAGTTTTTTGTTAACTGTTGATAAATCCTTCAAAAGTTGTTTCGCATATGAGCTTGTCATCATTGATTTAGTAGCTGTCTGTTTTCCAGGTGAGAAAAATGTGACTCATTGGCATTTCTATGAGATGCTCCCAGTTCTCCACAAATGCAACATTTTATTCTCATCAGCTATAGAGCACATTCATCCTCTGGACAGCAAATGCATATCCTGATTGTGTTTTTTTCTTTTCAAAGCACTGACTTTAATAAGACCAGGGAGCGAGGAGGTTTTCCACCTTGACTTTACCTCTCATATTTAAGAAAAACAGGCCAAGAATCATCTGATGGATGATGCTGATTTCAGTTCCCACCCTGAACATCTGAGGCAGAGTCTCCAGGTTTGGGGCCCAGGACTTCGTATTTTTATCAGATGAACCACATGGTTCTAAGGAAGATAGAGCGGGATTTGGGGGCTGCTGTGTGCTGCCCTCAGACACCCTGCCTGCAGGGAGAGAAGCTCTAATCCCTGTGAAGCAAATTGCTCCATCTCCTTCCTCAGAGAGGAATTCGGTCCCAGATAGTGAAATAAAACTTTATTTTAGGGTTAAAGTTTTCCCTGTCTCCACCAGCATAAAAAATGTAGTAAAATGATGATTTATAATAACACAACCTCTATGAGGCTTTAAAATTGTATAAGGAGAAACTAGGGATTGAAGAGACAAACAGTCAGGTTACTCATTTCTAATTGCTAATGATGGTTTATGTTAGCTCAGTTTTCTTTCATCTCAAAGTGGACTCAAACATGCACTTTGTTTTATTAAGTTTCATAAAAATGGGTTACATTTAACAACAAATACAGCAAAGCCTAGAGAATAAGCTCACATGGATTTGGTCTGAATGATGCCAAGTGGAAGATGCCATGAATCAACTAATGCTACTCATGGAGGCATTTCGCAAATACTCTGATAAGTAGAACGTTCCATGGTTTATTGAGTTGTTTAGCATCCAGGCCACTCAATCCAGAGATAACAGAGGCATGAGAACAGCAGTAAAGGGCCTGAACTTCCATAATTGCTTCCATGGCAGCAAAATAATTTTCTTAAGTACCCTTAATAGTTAGAAAACAAAATGGTTATTTTGGAGTCTTTCTATCTTAGCATTCCCAGTGTTTCAGCTTTCCATAGTTTCCATTATAGATATCATCAAAATAGTTTCACAAAGGATGTGCCAAAAAAGAAAGAAAATTTGAAGTGAATTGACAAAATAAAATATTTGCAAATCACGAAGGAAGATATTTGTGATGAAAGAATTAGCCTCCCCATGCCCCACCCCCTCCCCCCCCCCCCCCCCAAAAAAAAAAAAAAAATCAAAGAGCTGGTTAGACATAGTTCCTAGTAGAGTGCGTTTTGGTAAAAGAAAGGGAGGAGCAGAAATCAGAGTATCTGTCTCTGAGGCCCCTCCTGACCGTAGGGAATTAGTGACATTTGTATGCAGTCAATCTGTCCTCTGGGTGATGTGAAACATGGCAGGAAATGGGATGGTGGCTAAAGGAAGGGTTTGTTTCCATGTGCACATTACCCCAAAATGGAAGATTAGGACAGCAAAGTTGCCTCTGTCTCCAAATAGCCCTGGATTGAGTATGAACACTCAACTCCTTCCAAAGCCTAACTGGTTCATGGTTTCTGGATCAAGGGGTCTGGGCTAGTGTTTGAAGGCTTAGGGCAATTTGAGAAATAGCATTAGGAAAAGGAGGGTCTTAGCAATTTTTCAACCTGTTGTAAACCAGCAGAAAAAGAAATATAAATATTGAACTTAAAATGATCTAAGACTTGTGAGTAAATTTATGCAGATAAATAAACCTGATAGCAACCAGAGGTAGGATTAATTTATCCAGGAAGGTAGATAAGTAATTTAGGAGCTACTTAAGTCAGTTCCTTTGTTCCCAAACATCTTTCTTCCCCTAATTATGAAAATATTTTTTCTTTGTTTTGTCATAAGGCCTGCAGTTTCAGCAATAAAAAATAACAACTTGGTTAATAAGGTAGGCAAATGACATTGAAAGAGCCCTGGAGTAAGAGTGAGGACCTGGGGTCCTTCGGTAGCAACTTGTATGACCATAGAGTGGTCACTTTCCCCATCTAGGCTTTGGAATCTCTCAAATTCAGTTGGAACTAGATGGATAGTTTCCAAACAGTGTTTTGTGGAAGCCTGGTTTCTTCAGAAGGACTTCAAGGCATCTGCCAATGTATGGATTACATTTTGTGTTCAAATGAAATTTTACCTATTTAACTAACTTTGCTTCACACGTCATCTCAAATGTATAATGTTACACATCAAGTTTCACAACATCAGTGACTATATCCATCAACTTGTGCTAGAACCTTAGAGTAAAACTTCCTTTGTTATCTTGTATAGTTGAACAGAACTGAAATTGTTCAAAACCAATTATGACTTCAACTGCTTTTCTGTGAAGATCTTATCATACCCTAGAGCCAAAAATATATAGAGAGAGCACTAATGTGTAAGCTAAGACATACAGAGTACTGTGGCTTATAATCATTTCTAAGTCTGGGGATCACTAAAGTAACTTTATAATGGGTGAAGGTTATAAATTTGGATGTTATATGATACATACATACTAGCCATCTACTACTGATTTATCTTTTTGTAGCCTTGTGTAATTTATTTTGGCAAATATTTTTTTGCTTCTAAAAAAATGTTTTTAAATCACTAGGCAAGATGGTTTCTATAATCTCTCTTTTCTCTGGCATTACATCTGGGTTCCTTTAAAAAAATTAGAAAATATCTACTTATGCTGTTACCCTTTAAGATTTTGAAAATTTCGATGAACATGGTAGTGGAAAGGCTGGGGTTTACTTTAGCCCTGGAGCACTAGAGGGGAGAGTAAGGCTTGGGTGGATTCAATTTAGGGTTTAGGGTCAGAGAGCAGCATAAAGCACCAAAAATCCTTATAGAGGGAGAAGGGAGTTAAACCATGGGAAGGGTCACCAAAGACATGAAAGGGGTGAGACTAAAATTTCCCTGGCTAGTAGGGTGCAGAAGTGCATGATTTTTCAACTCTGTTTTGGGAAGTGATCAAATTTATTGGAGGATAGCATATTGGGGCTAACAAAGACCTGGCAGGTAAGCTGATTTTACAGATAAAACAGGCAAAATACTAATTCAAAAATACCTATGCACCCCTATGTTCATTATAGCATTATTTGCAATGGCTAAGATACAGAAGCAACCTAAGTGTCCATTGATTGATGAGTGGATAAAAAAGCTGTGGTATGTATACAATAAGACAGCATGGATAGACCAAGAGGGTATTACGCTAAGTGAAATAAGTCAGGTAGAGAAAGACAAATGCCATATGATTTCACTCATATGTGAATCTAAAAATGAAAAAAGAAAATATAAGCAGATTCATAGACACAGAGATCAGATCGATGGTTTCTAGAAGGGAGGAGGCGTGGGGGCCTGGGTGAAAGAATTAGGAAGTACACATTGGTAGTCATGAAATAGTCATGGGGATGTAAAGTATAGCCTAAGGAATACAGTCAATAACATTCTAATAACTATGTATAGGGTCAGATGGGTATTTGAAATAATAGGGTGACCACTTGGTAAAGTATGTGATTGTCTAATGACTATGTTGTACACCTGAAACTAATATAAACTGGTCTGTCAATGGTAATAAAAATAAAAACAGACCTAGAAGAAAGAAACAACTTGCCCAAATGTTTAAGATCAGTTTCAGCATGATGGGGGCTAAGGCAAACAGGGGCAGGGTGGAATGGAAAGAAAATGTAGACTCAAGAGGGAGGCCTTTCTATCACCTCATTAGTATTCAGGGGACATCTTAGCAATAACCACTGTCCCCCTCTGAAAGAATTAAATGGCAAGTGTCTCTGTATTCAGAATTTGATTCCCCTTCCTATGCATTCTTGTTTTTGGGATTCTCTTTATTTCCAGAACATAGCAGCAGGTACCTACCTAGTGCTGTCATTAATATTGACATATGAAATACTAGAGGCCCAGTGCACAAAATTTGTGCACAGAGGAGGGGGGTCCCTCAGCCCAGCCTGCACCCTCTCCAATCCGGGACCCCTTGGGGGATGTCTGGCTGTTTAGGCCCGATCTCTGTGGAAGGGACATAGGCAGTTATATATCCCTCTCACAATCAGGGACTACTGGCTCCTAACTGTTTGCCTGCCTGCCTGATTGCCCCTAACCCCTCTGCCTGCCTGCCTGATCACCCCCTAATCACCTCTGCCTGCCTGATCACCCCTAACCACCTCTGCCTCGGCCCCACACCCAGGACCCAGGCTTCTTTCCTCTGGCCAGCTGCAGGTGCCCAGGACTGCAGGTGGCTTCTTCTGTGCTGGCCGCAGGCACCTGGGCCCGGCTTTGTCAGGAAGGAGGTCCAGAAGGTTGCCTGGAATATGTCTGGTCTAATTAGCATATTACCCTTTTATTAGCATAGATTATTTCTAGGAGATCCTCCTCAAGGCTTTCTGCCCTGAACTATTAACTCAATTGTCTGCAATAAGCCTGGTATATCTTTCCAACAAGGAACATTGCAGCCTATTCTTACTCATATAACACACACCAAATAAAATAGATCAAAACAACAAAAATCCAGAAACTTTATAAACAATGTCCTTAAAGACATAGAAGAAAAATTTTTCCCCCTATTCTTTCATATCTGTAATATTAACTAATAAAAGCTGGAATTATTCAGGATCATAAAAGACTCTAGCTGTCATTGTTTCTTTAACAAATTATCCTGGGGCAATAAAAGGGGCAAGCATGAGTATGTGCCGGTTTAGTTATGGAGTCTGGAAATACCACGAAGCTTCAAGTCACAGGTGACACCTAGCATCAAGTCCACCTACAAGGGGCAATATCCCAATTATGCTTCTCACCAGCTGTGGGGTCTTGGATACTTTTCTGATTTTTCCTTTTCTTACCTATATGTTGCTATTATTATTAATAAATGACACCTTCCTTGCAACATTATTGTGAATCTAATATATGTGTGAGGTGCACAGCATCATGCCTGGCACCCAGAAGCTACTTAATATGTTGTTGCTGTATTGTCATCATGCCGATTACTAGGCCTATCATCAGTTCGTAAGCTGGAAGTGGAGAAGGCTGAAAATAAAGCGAATTCCCTGGAGATGTTCTACCTCATAATTCAGTTAGACTCGTAAGGTATGCAGGCGATTCTGGCAACAGATTACACTTGTTAGGAGCAGGTGAGGTTTAGGCAAAGCTGCCTAGCCCAATGCTCACTCAGCCACTCTGGCTGTCCTGGGTTTTTCCATGACAACACAGCAAGTGAGTTATTTGGAGTTTTCTGTCTAACAAGCTGTGTAGACAACCAAGCAGAAATTTTCTTAGGTTACACAATGTGATGGTCTTTATTGATTAAACCATCAAATCTATCGTTGACAGAGTGTGTACCATGAGACTTTTACTGAAGTAGGCAAAGTCTGAAACAGACCTTTCACACTTGGCCATAATGAGGAATGTTCACTTGCTACAGCTTTCTACAGCCTGAAAAGGGTGACACCACAAGAGTTGATACATTCATCTAAATACCCCTCAGAAAAAAAATTTCCTTACTTTCCCCGCCCTTTAGGAAGTTAATCTGATTCCAGACCATCTCTTTATGCCTCTTCTTTCTCCAACAGATGAGCAAGTCAAGGGGAAGGCAGGCATATTCTCTTGCTTATCACATGAAATATGAAATATAAAGATTCTTCTCGCTTTTTTCCAAAAAATGTTACCACTTATTTCTCTCATTTTTTATTCACTCAAGTTTGCAATTAATTCCCTTTAAAAATGTCCTTTTTTTTTTTCAGCCCTAACTGGGTTGGCTCAAGTGGATGGAGTGTCAGCCTGCAGACTGAAGTGTCCCAGGTTTGATTCCGGTCAAGGGCATGTACCTTGGTTGTGGGCACATCCCCAGTAGGGGGTGTGCAGGAGGCAGCTGATCAATGTTTCTCTCTCATTGATGTTTCTAACTCTCTATCCCTCTCCCGTCCTCTCTGTAGAAAATCAATAAAATATATATTTTAAAATGTCCTTTTTTTTTCAATGTAAACTCTCTGATGGAAAATTTGGCAATATGTATAAAAAATAAATATAAATTCAGAAACTTATTCTTAGGAGCCATTCGTGGTGAACAAAAGGACCAGAGTGAAAAACTGAAAATGACATGAACAACCATGTGAATGAAGTGGTTTGATAAATTCTAGTTCATTCTTACAACAGAGCGCTATTCACTCACTATAAATATATTGTAGACATTTGTTGTAGGTAATGCAACAGTATTCCTAATATATTTTAATGGGGAAAATGAAGGTTACTAAATAGCGTTTATTGAATATTTTAAAGTTATAAACGGACATAAACAGAAATGGACCAGAGAGAAATCTATTAAAATATTAACCAAGTAGTTTTTCTTTTAGTGGTGATGATATTGCTCATCATTTTCTTTGTTAGTTTCTCTATTTTCTAAATGGAACAAAAATAAAATAAATCTTTTTTAATGTAAGAAAATATTCCCAAGCCTATTTTAACTTAAAGGAAAGGCACTGGAATTGAAGAGCAGAAAGATCCATAGCGATGACCTACCTCAGCACAGAGTCCATTTGCGGAAGGAGGGCTGATTCAGGAATGGTGTCTCAGCTCGGATGCCACAGTATAAAGGGAGACAAGGTAGAGGAGGAAGCAGGACACTGACCACACAGAGCTTCCCCTATAATCAACCATCATCTTAGCAACCAGCTTCACTGCCTCAGGCCTAAATCCTTCTGCAGTCGCGTTAGTCTATGGAATACCATTTTCCATGATGACCTCGTGAGTTTGTTGGCAGTGTTTCCCCAAGTGTAGGCTATGTACCACAGGGGCTATGATATATTTTAGCCGATACACAAGTATGGTATTAAATAGCATTGAATCACATAGTATGAGAGTTAGTCCCTGTATTAGTTTGCTATGGCTGCTGTAACAAATTACCAGAAACTTCGTGGCTTAAAAATCATGTAAGTTTATTCTCTTACAGTTCTGAAGATCAGAAATCTAAGATCGAGGTGTAGGGCTGCATTCCTTATGGAAACTTCTGGGAGAATCTGTTTCCTTCCCTTTTCCAGATTCCAGAGGCGGCCAGCATTCCTTGACTCAGTGCATCACTCCAGCTTCTTGTTGTTTCACTCTCATATTTTCTGACAGTGACTTTCCTGCCTCCCTCTTATGGGGACCCTGTAAGTACTTTGATCCCACTCAGATAACCCAGGATAAACTTCTCACCTCAAGTTTTGTAACTACCTTAACTTTGTTACATCTGCAACGTCTCTTTTGTCATATAAGGGGTAGGGCTAGTTTCTTGAATTAGGACATGGACATCTTTGGGGGCCATGATACATCCTACCAAAGAATCACTGTCAAATTCCTTTCAACCTTCTGAGCGCAAGGAGAAAGCTGAACTCTGGTTTATGTCTTTGTTTCTAGCACTTGCCAATCTCCCTTTCAAATCAAGAGGACACGTTTACCAAAAAGAAGGCAGTTCTAAAACTCAGGGGCCTTGACTAGTCAGGGCATCTAGGAATTTCATTATCGATTATCTGCTTTTCATTGTTACAGTTTGTGTTTATCTTCAAGTTGGTGTAAATAATACCTTTTCTCCCATTTATTGTAGCTCCAAACAGGTTTTTTAAAATATAGATGAGCAAATTGAGTCTGAGACTTGTAAAAGCAGTATCATAGGTGGCATGCAGGTATGGCACAGGTGAGTGAGGAATGTGAATGACTAGTTTGGGAGAACACCAACCTACTTACAATTAGGCAAGAATGGGGATGTTTAGGGATAATTCTGCTCCATGCTTAGCACTACATGAGGCTTGCCTTGAGGAATTTTCCTTTCTGTCTCTTGTTTGGTTCTGTAGGTGGGTGAATCAGCAAGACAGGGAGAAAGATCTTCCTCCTTGTGCATGAAGAATGCACATCACCAGTGGAAAATCTGTGGGATACCATTGATTGGGGGATGCTCTCCTTGAGACTCCTTGACAAGGGAACATTCAGCAACATCAACAAGGTGGAGGATGCTGGAGTAGACCTCACTGCTGATTATTCTTTTCCCCAAAGCCTCTTGGGGTTGAAAGCAAGCTTTAATGGAAAAGTGGATGTATTGTAGTTAGGAATATGTCTTCATCAAATCTAGGATTTTACTGTACATCCGTTGAGGAGCATCAAGGCCCCAGATGAAATCAACGTGGTTCCAATCTGGCAATAGCTGGAAGTAATGGAGATTCCTGATTTGGGGGAGTACCCTGGCCACATCCTGCATTGTTATAAGGACATCATTTCCACCAACCCAAATAGCAGTAGGCACTGTCATGGCAGTCAAGTTATACAGTGGGGGACGACTCTATGGGGGAGAAAGAAAGGACATTCATGAGAGGAAGCTCCTCACAGAAACAACTGAATTCAAATAAGTAGAGAGGCTACCAAGTCAGTATCTACCAAGTCAATTGTTCAGTCAGGCACTGAGGGAAATAGGTAGGAAATATGCAATGCTTCTTATCTTCAGGAGTTTGAAGACACAAGGCAAGATAACCAAACAAACATTTGTATGCAAAATAAGGTATGTTAAATGCTATAAAACACTCTATAAAGACAATCAAAGTGAAGACAAAGAAGACGTTATTTCCCGTTGGAGGCTTCATATACAAAGAAGTCATTTGAGATGACTCTTGAGTGATGGTTGGAATTTGACAGATAGGAAGGAGGGTGGGAGGGCTTCCTCAGAGGCAGGAAGAACCTGTATGCCATGGTCAGGAATGGCAAGCTGTCCAGTGTATACCCAGAGAAGAAAACATTTGAAAGAATATTGTAGGATATAAGATTGGAGACAGACAGTCAAGGTCTAAATGCCAGGCTAGGGTATTTGGACATGTTTCAGAAGTTTTGGGGACAAAGCAGGTTCATTTCTCAGAGCTCTGTCTTAAGAGGCCTGTATGAACATGAGTTTGTGAAATGACTTGAAGAAAGGATAGTTCCTGAAAAAATCTAGTCAAGCAATATGGATGGTCCACAGAAGGAGATAATTAAAGTTATGGAGATGGATAACTTCTCCAAGGAAGAGAGATACTAGTGTAGAGATGTTAAGAATCTTGGGAAATGCTGACAGTTGGACAGTGGTGGGAAACAGAGAGTAGCCAGTGTAGAGGTATAGAGGACAAAGAGAGCAAACAAAAAGGGAAAGAAAAAAATCAGAGATCATTGCGTTACAAAGTCCAAGTTAGGGGAGTAAGTTGCAAGGAAGCTATAGTAACTGTTTTTCATGAGGTACAGGAGCTCATTGAAGAGAATAAAAGGAGTAAGAGTAAAGAAGGGATGAAAAGAAATGAGGGTCAAGGGCACATTCAGGTGAACTTGGAAAATAAGAGGATCTTCATTTTCTGAGCGAGAAAAGATAGCTAGAATCAAGGGGACAGAGACATTTTCAGGTGGTAAGAGGGAGGTTAAGAAATTCTATTCATGCAACAAATAAATATCGAGGGCTCAGTAAACACCAGATACTCTGCTAGGTGAGAAAACATTGGTGAACAAAAGAGAAGGTAATCCCTATCTTCATGGAGCTTGCATGGGTTAATCCTCTTATTCCCGAAAAAATACAGAGTAGGTACAGAGACTGTGCTGGAAGCTTAAGAAGAGGGCAAACTGATAAAATTAGAATGTAATAAAAATTGACTTCAAATTGAAATGGAATTTTTGGACTGGAACCTGGATTCTTTGTCCGCCAGAATTGAAGATTGAACCCACAGACAGAAAGTGATTAAGTGGCAAAGATGGAGATTTATTGAAGAACAAGTACAGACTCTCACGTGGGGAGAGGGAAGAGTCCCACAGAATGGACTCCCAAGTAGGGAGGGGGAAAGGGTCCCAATGAGTTCTTTTTCCCTATGGCTTATAAAGGCTGCAGATCCTGATGCCTTGATATCCCTTCTGATTGGCCACTATTCCCTTAGACTGGCTACTATACTAACCTCTGGGCTCAAAGGTTGAGCCTCACATGGATCATGTGAGGTTCTCCCTCCCTCCTTCCTTATTGTTTTTCTATTCCCCCCTGCGCTCTCTTCTTCTGCTTCTGTATGAAGGGCTTCCTTCTCTTCATTTTGTAAACATAGACCTTTTGCTGTTCCCAGCTCCCTCATTCTATGGAAATATACCGGTTGCAGCTTTTCAGCTTTCCTATTCTATGGAAATTTACTTTCTGCTGCTCTGCAACCCTGTGCTTCCTCCATGGTCCCCTTAGTTTCCAAAATTTCTAAAAATCTCCTAAACCTGTCTTATTTACCCCTAAAATTCCTGTTTCAAAATCATCTAAAATCACACACAAATAAAAGAGGATCAGCCTGGATAAATTCTAAGGACATTTACACTATAACATTCTTATCACATTGTATACTTCAATCTTAAAATTTCATTTGCTGATTTTACCTTAATAAAGCTGAAAAAAAAAAAACCCACTTTATTATAATGGTTTTAACTGTGATATATTTTGTTCCATCTTCTTTTAAAAGTAAACAATATAACCCAGCTGGCATGACTTAGTGGTTGAGCATCAACCTATAAACCAGGAGGTCACGGTTAGATTCCCGATCAGGGCACATGCTCTGGTTGTAGGCCTGACCCCCAGTGGGGTGCATGTAAGAGGCACCCAATCAATGATTCTCTTTCATAACTGATGTTTTTTTTCTCTCTCCCTCTCTGAAATCAATAAAAATAGATATTAAAAAGTAAACAATATATAACCCGCTTAATAAAAATAATAAATGACAGCAGAAGTATGTAAAATCCAAAATAGAGCCTCGTTTACTCCATCATGTCCATTTACTTCACCCTTTCTTTCCTCCCCTCTCTGAGGATAATAACTTTAACATTTGTTAGGTGGGGTTTTTTTTTCTGACCCTTTTCTAAGCATTTGTGAATATACATAGTTTGAGTGATAGGAGAAAATTTTTTGAGTAATGGAAATGTTCTATATTATCTTGATTGTGTTGTGGTTACACAAATGAATATATTTGTCAAAGTTCATTGAATTGCACATGTAAAATCAGTGAATTTTATTGTATGTAAACAACACCATAATCAATCAGTTAAAAATAATAAAAATATGCATAGCTCTTATAGTTGTCTTAAAAGCTAGGAGAAACATTTCTCTAACAATTCAATATATTATTGAGAAATAACTGGTCTGATTGACTGTTTTGATGCTCAGAAACAGCCTAATTAACGTGGGTTTGCATTAAGAATACCTTTAAATATGTCAGTCTTGGAAAACATGGAAAAATTTTAATTTAATGGGTTTAGTTCAAACAGATAAGCCCAGCTCCTGACTTTGAGAAAAGAAATGATGGCAACAACATTGGTTAAAGCACAGGAGGGCCAAAGGAATCTATAGATTTGGATGTGTAATGTTAGAAGGAGGAAGATGCCTTAAGACAAGTCTTCATGGTGGATAATACTTTTTTAATGTTCATGTTGTATCCAAATTCTTGGTGTTAGTATCAAGAAGTGTGTATTCATTTACTCTGTAAATTTGTGTAGATTTTTGTAAAACAATTTTCACTATTATGCAGCCATTAAGATTATGTTAAAAAAACACCTCAGTAACATTGGTTATGTCTTGCTATAACCACACTAAAAGAAATGCTAAAAGCTGTGTAAGAGCAGTAATGCTGAGATGACTGGAATGAATGCAACAAAATATTGATATATCTAGTTATCTCTGGGTGGAGAGATTATAAATTATTTAATTTCCTTAGCATATGTTTCTTTTTTCCCCTAGATTTTTCACAATGAATACATATCAAAATCACAAAATTTTCAGAAAGCTCTATCTATCCATGTGAATACCACCAATTGCCAGGCAGGATTCTTCTCACTCAAATAATTTATTTTTACAATGTCTCAAAACCACCCTTCTGGAGGCATTCTGAATAACTCACCTGATTGTAGTGACGCATGTTCTCAGCTTCACTTCCCCAGTCATAAGCTCTGAATTCATCAGATCGGTAAAGCTGAAATAAATGTGTTGGTTTTTTTTAGTAATATAATATTCAGAATCATTAATGTTAACAGCAAATCTTAGAAAAACACTGTACACTAGAAAGAAAATAAGGCTTTCTGACCAGTAAAAGATGGAAATACATTGTTACTGTGAAAAACAAGGTAGAGAGAGAGAAGTGATCTCCCGTGGTTTGTAGGATAAGCTATGGAAAACCAAAACTCATTAGGGAGAAGTCATACTCCTCTCCGGGGAAGGCTCAGATTCCTGAGGTTTTCCCAGCTTACCTATTGCTTTAGCTCAGGGCCTCTCTTACAAGCTCTGATTTAAGATGGGAATTATTTATGTTACCTACTTGTTCTGCACCATATTTTGTCATTTCCCTTAAAACCCAGGGAAATCAGACCATTTAAGATGTGACAAGGACAAAATGGAAGCCAGCTGGTAAAGTTCTTAGAGGAGGCCTGTTAACTCTGTCCTTTCACATATAATGAAAATAGGAATGAGAATGGTTTTCCATGACAAAGTCACTACCTGCTTTATATGGAGGATGTTCTGTATTGACGATCCAGTGGGAGAGTGTGACATGTACACATCCATCCGACTCTGAAGGGAAATAAACCACATGTTACAGCAAGAATCACCCACAGAAATAAACTATGCCTTTCAAAAACAGAAAACAATTCAGCTAAAACTTAGTAAACAAATACTGGGGGTTTTGAAAATATCTATGTGAATCATCTAGATAAGTCTGAATTTTTGTCAGACACTCGAACATGAGTGAACTCTGGGCTGACCAGTGGCATGGGTTGCTTGAGAGCAAACCTGCATCAGCTCTGAAACTATAAGATAATTTGTTTACTTTGAAGTAAAAGAAGCAAGAATGTACATCATGGAGGAAAGGTGCAATGTTCAAGTGTGCCTAGACACGCTATTGCAGATCAGTAGATCAAAAATACCTAAACTTCAGGATCTAACTCTGTTAATTATAATCTTTGTGACTTTGGGCAAGTTATTTAACATCTCTGAGTTTCTGTATTGTCATCTATTAAATGAAGATAATGAAAATCATGCTACCAATTTTGTGGGCTCTTGTGAAGATAAAATAAAGTATTATAAAAGAAAAGCTCATAAATAATCATTTCTATGTGCACTGTACTTCGATCTTTGTAAACATTATGGAGATACAATAGTAATAATTTTATATCTGAGATTATCATAAAACTAATCAAGGGAACTATTAAAAATCTTTACTTTTGAATAAGTAAGCTTTGAACAATGGTTCCTCATGGTTTTTGGTCTAACACAACTTAGCTTCTTAACAAATAGGAGTAGGATGGGTTGATAGACAAGCGTTTGGGATTAGCTTTACTAGTCTCATTTGGCTGCCATTTGGAATATGACAGAGATAACTATACAACCACACTCCGCTGCAGATGCCAACTCCTCCTCCCCTTCCTTGAATTCTCAGTAACAGGAAACAAAGAGTTGATGAAACAGGACTGCTGCTTCTTCATAGAAAAGGGATTCCTTCTCCATTCTGTTCTGTCTTTTAAGTTCTAAGTTAATTGATGAGTTTTATTTGAGGGCAGAGTCATCCAACATGTGTGGGCACACACACAATAAGTTCAATGCTTATATGTGCTTCACCTCTTTTTGAGAATTTTATTTTATTTTTTAAATTTTTGTTAAATTTATTGAAGTTACATGGGGTAATAGGGTCAAATAGGATTCAAATGTACATTTCTATGATACATGACCTGTATGTTGCATTGTGTGACCGCCACCCAAAGTCAAATAATCTTCTGTCACCGTATATTTGACACCCTTTGCTGTCCTTCCTTCCCCCATCCCTCTGGTAACCATCATGCTGTTGTCTGTCTGTGTCTATGAGTTTCAGTTTTATTCTAGGATTTTATTTTTAATGCACTATATTAATTGTAAGATCAAACTCAAGGTAGTAAGTGAAGGCTGATTATGAACATGTGAAACTACTACCTATTGTGGAACATTCATTTTCCTAAACTTGATCAGGGATGGGAGGTTGAAGCTGCCTATTCATTCTTTTCCCCAGTCTTCACATTCATGGTTTATTAAATTCCTAATCTGTGCACAACAAGCAAATCTCTGCATGTAAGAGCTTAGAATACCATAATAATTTATGCAGAGTAATAGACACATCAAACTAAATCAAAGGAAAGTTGGAATTTCTCAAAACACCCAATGGTCCCATAATCCTTATACATACCATATTCAGATTGTTCCTGATGAATCCTGCCCATAAGTCCATTACCTCACGACATAGCACCCATAATATTTTATTGTTGCACATTGTGGCAAAAGGTGGCTTCTCTGACTTATCTGCTAAAAAGACACCTTTGGTACCAAACAATTTCTGTAAAAGTAAAAAAAAAAAAGATCCTTTTCAAGAATTGTTTCAAACTTTTTGACATTCTCATCATCCCAGAAATAAGGATTCTTGAGGATCAATTTGTATTTGCTCTTGCAGTCAAGGAGACCAAGTCATTCAGGCAAAGGAACTACGATAGTTATGAATCCATCTGCACCCAGGGAAGATCACCAGACATAATTTATTAGGCGATTGCAGTGAGGACCCTTAACCCCAAATTCGCTTCTTCATGGTGAAGCTTCTCTGTATTCTGTCACTGTAGTCTGTAAATCAGTAATTGACTTCATCTTTAATATCTCATTCATTGTCAAGAAAGGCAGACTATTTCTCCTTAAGGTTAAATATTGCCTTGAATAAGAAGGAAAAGTAGGATTTTCCCTACCACCCATGTGCACATTGTTTTTCTAGGAGTGTCCCAGATGAGCTAGCGTTTATGCTGAAAAGTAGAGAATGGTGTACCAAAGAGAGGGTGCCACTGGACAGAAAGGGAGGTGGCATGTTAAAACTTCTGGAGCTTGGGAAAGTAAGATTGGCTGGGGAATCTCTGATGAGAGGACTGGAGCTTCTCTGGGCAACAGATATTATCAAGTGCCAGGCGCGGTCAGGGAATGCGACTTACAGTGGCAGGAAACTTGACAGTAGGCGATATGAAACAGATAAGCCAGGGACAATATTTGCCTCAGACCCAATCTCTGTAGGCAAAGCAGTATATATGCAAAACTGGTAATAAATGTGTCTATTTCTGAATTTAACTAATTTGTCTGCTCAATCTGTCCAAACATAGGAAACATTCAACACTGATATCAATACATTTTGCAGTAGAACTATCAACCACGCAAAAGGGAAGTTACATTACTTGAGCTCAAGTAGATAATACAATCAAACTATTACCAAACCAAACATTAGGCCCTATGGAAATTCTTCCTTGTCTTAGCTCAACAAACAATGGTTTTCCATATCTATTTCTCCACCATAAACCAGGGCCTCCTCTTATATATGAATTACTGTGATACCCTAATTGGTCTTGACCTCACTTTGGTCAAAATTGATTTTACCCTTCACCCCAAATTTAAGGTGCAATCTTGGTAAAATACTATGTCCATGGTGCCAATGACCTTTTTAAAGAAACAAAAAGCAAATAGAAAAATAATTTAGATTGATAAAATTCCAAAATCACAATTAATCATCAAACTGCTTTTCCAATCCTTGGAAAATCACCAATAAATATTTGAAGAAATAATTGAGTTGTAATACAAGTAGGCTTTATAATTATAGTTTTAGTAAATTACAAGTTGCCATACGGGAAGGATTATTTTATTCATGTTTAACATCAAAGTCAGGATATCAGTGACCATATGAAACTAGAAAAATATCTTCCATTTGGACATTGCAAGTTCATTGACCAGCTCAGTGGAACAAGAAAACATGAATGGACTTTAAGCTGACATAGGACTCAGCACCGCTAGCAGTTCTGATATATAGTCAGGTCTGTTAATGATTGAGTGTAGTAACTTGTATATGACAGCAGTAGATAGTGTGGTACAGACTCGCACACACTTGGACACACACACAAATAAGCACCTGGTTGCAGATTCTGATTTCCACAGATTTCATCTAAACTTCCTACTTTTACTTCATCACAGACTTTAAAATAATGAATATCTATGATCCAAAATGAGACCCTCAAATACATTTTGGTGAAATAGGGAGCCTACCTTGATTACAGAACTTGGAAGTAGAAAAAAACTGGTAAAAATACCCTTGGGGTATTTGAATGAGGCCACAGGACTCAAGGCAAAATTCATTTTGATTCTCTGTGCCACTTCAGGCATGGTGGAAAAGGCTGCAAACCCTGAGAGAACAGGAGACAAGACACTTGTAAAAATGAGAAATGCACAATGTCTCTATTAAGAAAAGTAGGGACTCTTGTCATTTTTATCCATCTATTGCCATGACCTTGGGAATGAATTGGGAGATTCTTCTGAGTCTCTGCAAAGAGAATCTGCCTTCAGTCCTCTCTGCTCTCAAGTCTTCTTTTTTCTTTTTCTTTTTTCTTTTCTTTTTTTTAAATGCTGGACAGTGTAACTTGGTTGGGGCAAGTGAGGGATAAGCTGCTACTGGCAAGTGAACTATGGACAACCTCACTTTCAAAGCCTGGAGGAACTGCTGGCAATATTGTCATTTTGCCCCCAATGCTGAGGTGCTAGAATGAGTCCAGAGCTTCCAGAAGTAAAGAATCAGTTCCTGGGAGGTGACTCATGAAGAAGGCCTTTCTACAGTATCATCGAGTGATTCCAGTTTTCCTTTCTCACAATGGAATGAGATTGCATTGCTCTCACTGCTTCACCAGATGCTTACCAACCCTCCAGAATTCTGTTCCTGCTTTCAAGAGAGAAGGGGATTTCCCTCGGTCCACTGTGATCCCAGGAAGAACCAGGTGTGTCCATCTGTTCTGAACTTTAAGTAATAGCATTGTACCCATTGCTAGACCTGTGAGCATGAGGAGATCAGCACTACACAGAAGCAGCTCCGAGGAGTTTCTGTGTATTTTGGTTCTCCAAGGTGCCTTCTTGGCCCCCCTCCATTGTGTGTGTGTGTGTGCGTGTGTGTGTGTGTGTGTGTGTGTGATGTACACAAACACATGAATCCATCTTCCCTCCCTTTTTTTTGTTAAGCAAGTGATAGCATGTCAGTTGCAATTTTCACTCTACACACACATGAACATTTTGCATTTTTTAAAAAAGCTGACTTTTTATCAATTGATACAAAAACTTTGAAACAGGCATAATACTTCCCCCTAGAAGATTTCTGTACTTTTTGTTGCCCATACTAACTCCGGAGCCTTATTATCACTTAATGAGTTGGGGCCTTGGTAGCTAAGTGTCTTGCAAACAGTGGGTCTTTCCCACAAAACAAAAATTGCTCTGCCCTGTATGCAAATAATACTCACTAAAAAATGTTATGCCCTGAATGCGATGCAGGTCACTGATGGTCAAATTTTCTGTTTTCTTTGAAGAGCACATATAAGAGCATATCCTATAAAAGTCCTACTTACTTTTCTAGACTCCACTCAAGTCATTACTGCTTCATCCAAAGCCTAGGCACCTTATGGATGAAGTCTAACTGACCTGGTTTAATCTGGGTTCTGCCTCTTACTTGCTAAGAGACCTCAAACAATCCACTTAATTTCTTTGAATTTATGTTTCCTCTTCTGGGAGATAGAAATAATAACAGAAAGTTTCAAAGAGAGATATTTTGGGAAAGTTCCTAAACACAGGGTCCTAAACCCAGTAAATGCTCTCTAAATGTTAGCTTTGATAGTATAATTATTACTTGTTAGTAGCAGTTTTTTTCTGGGGAGGGAATCTCCTATTAGTTCTTTGATACCCTATAGAATGCCCTCTGATGCTCACTGCCTGTTCTAAGCTTGTAAGCTGCTGATCAATATAAAACAATGATAAATATGTATTTTCTGTTGATAATAATGGAGACTACTGTAAGAATGTTTACTGTCTCTTGCACAGTTTCACCCATACTTAAATAGTTTTAACGTAACTCAATCTCTTAAAATTGGAAACTTCAGTGGAAGATCACTAGCAAATTCACATTCTTAACTGTATAGATCCCTTTACATTTTTATTTGGAAGTAGATTATTGATCCCCCCACTCAAAAAAAGACCTAGGAAATCATTAAAAAGTATGTTTTAAAAGAGCAGAGCCTTTGGACTTTAAAAAAATTCTACATAGTTCTTACATTTAATTGATATTCCCTATTATATTATTTGCATATCTATTACACTAAATAGATATTTCCACTTGATTTATTATAGTAAACTTTCATGTTCCAACTCAAAAAAATAATCCTATCTTTTCAATTTGTTCAAATATAAATGTAAGCTCCTCGCTTTTATTTATTTTTTTAAAAATCCCATGTGGGTTGTGAGGAAGGTATGATTATATTCTTCAGGGATTATTTTATGTCATTAGGCTTTACATTTTCAGCTCAGAGGGAGTCTAGAAACTATTTATCCTTTGATACTTCTTCGTATTTGGTGTACATGTTATTCTGGGAAATCACATCACCGTTACAAATGTATAGTTATGATCAGAAATGAAGGAGATCTTTGGCCTATGTATAGTCTCTGAAATTCAGGTTTATAGCCTCTTAGGGCACTGAGTTTATGTGCTAAGAACAGGACAGAGAATCAAGGACACTATTGATGGCAGTAACTCTGTTCCATTTTAAAGGTGAACTCTTACAAGACTCTGACCCTTGTAGAACACTGACCTTTGTAAACATACCTATTGTAGTGCCAAGTGAATGTCCAACAAAATACAACTTCTCCTGCCCAGTTTTATTTACAATGAAGTCTATTATGCTCGGGAGGTCATATTTCGCCATTTCGTCAAAACTGCAAAATAAAACAGGGTCTTATAAATACTCCCAACTAAGTTTGTCACTTGGAGCATTTGATCACATTTTTTACACTTATTTGGTGTATATTTCATTATTTATCCAGTTACATGTAGGCTATTTTAACTTTCGTTTACTGCATTCACATGGGTTACTTTCTAATAACAGGAATGATTGCTAGACTTGTGTATAGTATCTGAAGTTCAGTCTTATTTCTCCTCTTCACTTCCTTCCATTGTGTTTGCTTCCCTTCCCTTCCCCCGTCCCCCAATCTAGTTTGCATGCTGCTCCTTTAGACTCCCCCAGGGAGCTTAAGACTCTCAGGGCCATTTTAATGCCCCACTTTGGAAACAGAATTGGTTGTAAATCACGATTCTCGCATGTACTAGCTTTTTAGCACCTGCTATAAGGAAGTCATTAGGGTTGGATAGTATTAAAGAAATGACTCTGGCTGCAATTAGTTGTTGCTGTTATTAACATTTCTGTCTATATAAAGGGATATATATATATAGTCAACATATACCAAAATCTTACAGTACCAGTTCAACTAGTATTGATACAGGAGAACAATTGGTACATAACATTTAGTTGAGTCAGGTATCCCATGATTTAGAGGACTGTTTTAATAAACAACATGTGAGGAAATATCTAGGTTGATACTCCCAAGTATGGGAGTTGTGATACCTTACAGTAACCAAGATTCTAGCTCCCAGTCAAGGACCCATTGACACAAAATATTTCCCAATGTTCACCACACTGCTCGAAATCTCTGACTCTAACAATTTATTCTAACCTTCCTTTCTTCTCAACCTGCCAGTGGATTCTGAGTATTTCATTACTTTGCATATGACAGTGAGCTTAGGCCTGTGAAGGAAAGCCTACTGTGGGCACCAGCTTGTCCTCTGGTGACCCCAGGAACACTTTTACTAAAAGAAACACTCAACATATCAAAAGATTTTTCTCCGTTGCCCATTAACAAAGTTTTAAAGATCTCAAATTAGAATTTTCTAAAATGGTATTCTAGCCTGGCCTGCATGGCTCAGTGGTTGAACGTCAACCTATGAACCTGGGGGTCACAGTCCAATTCCAGGTGGTCAGGGCACATGCCTGGGTTGTGGGTCCAATCCCCAGTCAAGGTAGAGCAGAAGGCAGTTAATCAATGATTCTCTCTTATCATTGATCTCTCTCTCTCTCTCTCTCTCTCCCCCTTCCTTTCAGAAATTCATAAAAATATATTTAAAAACAAAACAAAAATAGTATTCTATAAAATTCAACCATAGTTTCTCTAAAAAAAATTTAGTACTGATACACATCATTGTGAAATTGATTGGCTGTCCAAAAGAAAGACTTGTATTAGCAGCACTAGAATGAATAGAAAATTTGTGAGGGCAGGGACATTGTTCCCTTTTGTATGCTCAGAGCCTAGAATAGTGCATATATTAGGCACTAAATAAATATAGATTGACTGCATACATTGGTCATAAGAATTCCTGTGCTGTCCTTTGGGACATACTTTTAATGTACAGCATTGGATAAAATTGGATGTTAAAATAATCTTGTTAAAATGATATAATTTGACTATGGGAGAATCAGTGGAAATCAAAGCTTCTTGCAATTTCTGACTTTTGAGATGTTAGTAGGAACTACAAGGAACTGTGACTTCAAAGGTCATAGATTATTATTAATATCATTCACACTATTATATTCAAAATTGTCTCAAACTTGACACAGTTTACCTAAAGGCCCAGTATTTTTCTTCAGTCACTGACAGTGTTTTGTGTTTTCTTGACCAAACATTCCCCCGACTGTTCCCCATCCAGACATCGTAGCCTGCATCTGCGAGAATGAATCCAAGGCTTCCATTGGCATAATTCTTAAGCCAGGAGGAATTGTCTATAAACAGGGCGTGCTGCATGTACACAACTGGCCGGGGACCTGAAGAGAGGGAGGAAAAGAGAGACAACAGAGATAGGTAGATAGTGAGAAAATAGTTTATGATAAATAGAGCATCTCAGGAACATGATAGAAACGTGTGTGTGTGTGTGCACATGTGCACACACACATACACACACACACACCCCATACCAGAAAAAGCAAAAACCAAAAACACCATTCACCTTTCCCTATCATTAGTGTAGAACTTTATGACCACAAAGCAAATTTCTTGAGCAAATACTTTGTACCTGGTGTTATGGCCATTGGCTGACATGCTCGAGCCTATTAAATTCTTACAATAAATCTATAAATTAGTTATTATTTTGAGGATCCTCATTGCACAGGTGTGGAAACTAAGACTTAAGATAATTAAGTTACTTTCCCAAGGGGTCACCCAGCTAACAAGGTACTGAGTCAGGACTCAAGCTGGGCTCTATTTCATGCCAAAGCATGTGCTTGTAACTGCTATGCTGTATGATTTCACATTTACATATCTTCTGGGTGTGGCTTACAGCGACATGGAAGCGATCATGTTTAATGGAGTCCTATGCCTCTTCCAGTCCTTCCTTTAGGGAAGAAGAGTGTAAATGGACAATCACTAATTTCTCACCAAGCTTCTAACCAAACACCCAGCCTCCACCCATGGAAGAACATTTGGAAATTGTAATAGTAAAATCAGCTCAACACCCCTCTTCCAACTCTCAAATTCCCAATGGATAGAGTATTCACTGGGGGAGATGAGAAGGACCAGGGTAAAATGTTGAATTATAATTTAGTTGTTAAGAGCACAGGCTCTGGAGTCAGGTGGCCTGGGGTTGGATCCTGGTTCTGTCACTTGCTATTTGTGTGAATTCATAACCTGTTATTTCATAACCTGCTTGCCTCAGTTTCATCATCAGTAAAGTAACGATTAATAATATTAGTAACGATTAATAGTATTGACCTCATAGGTTTGCTAGGAATGATACTCCTGATAAATGACTTTTAATTCCAAATCTTCCCAAATTCTTCCTCCTGAAGCAAAACCTTCCCTTGAAAAAGTTTCCCCCTTTTGTATTTCATAGTCCCCGCTCCCCCACTCCTGAAAAAGATTTGGTTGCCAGATTTAGCCAAAAGCAAGCAAACAAACAAACAAAAGTGATAAAGAAAAAGACCTGGGGTCCCATTAAATTTGAATAAAACAATGAATAACTTTTTCATCTGAGTTCTATAGACTCAAGTGAGACATATATGAAAGCCTGCTTGTTGTTTATGAAATTCAACTTTAACTAGGTGTCTCGTGTTTTGTCAGGTAATCCCACTCACATCACACTCCCCCCACTTTTAAAAAAACTCTTGAATTACAGATTTCTTTCTGAGAGGGAGAAAGTGTCAAACAACATGATTAAAGCTGCCTCTGAATGTGGGTGCTGGGGGACATGATGCAGAGTGGTCACTGAGGCTTTGCAGAGATTTTGCTTGCTCTTCTCTCTCCCTCTTCAGAGGTTTTGCAGTTCTAGTTCCCCCTCTGCTTGTGCACGGCCTGGCTCCTCATTCTAGAATGAGGCCATATTAACCCCATGCTCTTTCATTCCACAAACCGTCTGTCTCTTAGATCAGAGCATGTGTGAATGTTAAAGTTTTCTTTCCTGGAAGAAGTTTCAGAAATGCCAATCATTAAGTTAAACTTTTATCACGAAGAGGATGGTCTATTGAATCTAGTGAGGGCCAGAGATACTCTTTTGGGGCACCCCAAAACCAACTTTATACAACCCAACAAATCCCTTTCCAACGGTGAGGAAATCCACTTTCTTGGAATACAGAAGTTCATCACCTGGAAAATCAGTAATGAGCTTACAAAACGTAGGCTCCACCTTTGCCTTTACACCCAAACAAGCAGGCCTAGTTGCTGTCAACAAGATCAGTCTTGCCCTTGCTATTTTTAGGTTCTTGGCAGTCTTCTGAGAATTAGAAAAGAATGAGACTCCCTGCTAACCATTTAAAGACTAATGCAAAAATTCAAAAAATGTTTGATATATCAGTCGCTCTCTTAAAGAAAAGCCAGCACTAAATTTTAGTTGTATCCAATCCTTATCAGGAAGGGCACAACTTGTACCTGTACTCCTAGTATCTCTTCGCCCGTGAGGAATTCTGTTGACGCTGAGGATGTACCCATCTTGAGTGATAACTTCATACTCTTCGTTGGGGTAGCCATTATAGGTGATGATTTCACTCTGGCCAGTGAAAACACAGGCATTAGCTAAACATTTTCTAGAAAGGTTATCAAAAGAAACTAGAACAAAGTATCTGTTGTAAGCTTATCAGGGTGAATTATCTGTAATCTGTAGCCCCAGGTAACTATAAAATTAATTTATTAAATAAAGTATTGATAAAAAAGAAGTAGAATATTAGAAAATGTCTATTATTGATATTTCTTTAGTGGGGGGAGATAATATTTAGCATTGGCCCATTCTTTTGACAAACTATATTCTCAAGTCAATTGTCTTTGAGATCTTTCTTGGTTTAAAGATAATAAGATCACAGGCCAATAGAGAGCAGTTATAAATATCATCCAGGTAGCTTAAAATATAAATTATTAATATTATTAAAAATATAAGTTTTCTGTAAAAATACAGTTCTGCTTTGCATGACTAGAAAGTATTATTTATTCAGCCAAAAGAGCAGGCCAACCTAGCTTGACTTTTGGAGAAATATTAAAATCACCCGTTTTAGCCCTAGCTGGTTTGGCTCAGTGGATAGAGCATCAGCCTGTGGACTGAAGGGTCCTGGGTTCGATTCTGATCAAGGGCACTTGCCCGGATTGCAGGCTTGATCCCCAGTAGGGGGCATGAAGGAGGCAGCAGATCAATGATTCACTCTCATCATTGATGTTTCTATCTCTCTCCCTCTCCCTTCCTCTCTGAAATTAATAAAAAAATATTTTTTAAAAATAGCTTGTTTTATCTGTTTCTTATCAGAGATTTTCAGTTCTAACAGGACTTTTAATAATTTTATAACCTATTATCTGCTTTATTTGGTGTTCTTTGGAATTTTCCATGACTTACAGTATTCATCCACGTTTCAGGATTCGCTTCTCTTTCCAAATTAAAGATTTTATCAGCATTTAAAGATCCACAAAGCAAACAGGTTGCTGTTAAAAACAGCCACATCATTGGAATGCCTGATATAAAACATTTAATAATTACAGATTAATTTTATACATCAGAGTTGATTAATGAAATGAAAATAGTACCCTAATAAAAATGTGAATAACATCCTGAGAAAGCTGAGAAAGTGTGGAAGAGAATGAGTACAGTGACCTAACTCTGAGCATTATTAAACTATATTTTTCACACAAAAACTACCTTAAAATAGCCCACTTCTGAAAATAAAATGAATTTAGTCTAGTGTGAAGACTTATTTTTATCTCTGATTTTAATGAAAATATTTCAATTATTTGAAGTCTTTGTTCACCTGAGAGTTTCCAGAACACCTAGAGACTCAGAGGACATATTTCTACACCCTGGCAAAGCTGAAAGTGGAGGTACCCTATAGTCTAGCTCAGCATTCCACAAAGCAAACAAGAACTGACGCTCCAACCACACAAACAAGCTGGCGATAAGTTTCTACTGGTGTGACTACTTCTCTTGTGGACACCCAATGGCAAACGTTAAATAAACGTGCAATTTATCCTCTTGGCATTGCTTAAATCATGCCTTTTCAAAGTAGGACAACGTCATCTCAGTGTAAGCACTCATTATATGAAAGCTCCAACAGCATGAGATTGAAGTCCAGTGTCACTACACACAAGATTCCTAACCTTGGGCAAGTTATTTTCAGTGGCTTTGTCTCTTGGTTTCCTTGATGTAGAGTGAGGATAATAACATTACATGGTTATAAGGAAGATTACAGGGTTAGAGAGAGGATTAAGTGACATATAGAACACTAAGCGCAGTGTAAGCTCTTTCACCGCTTAATGCAAGAAGGAGTGAGAGAGAAATAGCAGAGAGCCTTGGCTATCACAAATTAATGACTGACTTCTAGAAATTCAGAATTTACTTTTGAAATTAAATAACATTCCGTACACTTGCTATCTGGTTAAGACAGTTTTATATCTGTAAGTGGTATATAATTTACAACATTTTTGAAATGAATAATAGATGATATCTATTGAACGTTTGGCCTGTGCCAGGCACTGTTCTAATCACTTCTCATTTGTTATTTAAACCTCAAAGAAACTCCATGAGTAGCTCCTGTTATTATCCTCATTTTATCAATGAAAAAAACAAAGGCTAAAAGAAATTTAAGATCTGCCCAAGGTCACAGGGCCAATAGGTGACAGAAGAAGTATGACAAGAACGCAGGCAGCCTCCCTGAAGAGCCCTTACAACCTGATTTTCAAGCCAACTGCCTCCTGGTTGTGAGAAATCTTGATTTTACCTGCTACTGGGGACTCCTATGGATTAGGACCTTCTGATCTTCGGCATGTGACATCAGGCTGAAGAATGAGATACGGTTGCAGTGATAGTTAGAAGTCAGACAGATGAGAGACAGGAAACCCAGAGAAATGGGGAAACCTTGGCCTATGATACACACCCAGGGCGTCTTCCCAGTCACCAAATGCCACAATGCACTTGTGGGTTGGGAAATAATGGTCTATATGATGCCAAATAACCAGTTTGACTGAATCCCCATGTTTCCATTGTCTATTGCTGTTGGGAGGGTTCAGCAACATTTTGAAACCAATGAGTCAAATGGGGAAGTAAAATGTATTCAGGATCCTAATGCATAGGATAAGACATAAAGCTAACTACCTCCTCAACCCCACAGCATTACTGTGAGGATCAAATGACACAATGTATAGTTGACCCTTGAACAACATGGGTTTGAACTGGGTGGGTCCACCTATATGCGGATATTTTTCAAAAAAGTGATAAATAATGTGCAAAATATGTACTAATCAATGTTTATGTTATCGGTAAGGCTTCCTAGCATCAGGAGGCTATTAGTAGTTAATTTTTTGGGGAGTCAAGTGATAGATTTTTGACTAGGTAAGGGTTCAGCACCCCTAACTCCCTTGTTGTTCAAGGGTCAACTGTATGTGACAGTACTGACGTCAACCACCTAGTGCAGCAATTTTCAACTTGTGTGCCTCAAGAATTTTTAAAACACACAATACCTCAGTAGTCAGTCAGGACACTGACCTCACTTTTCATACATTGTCAAATTAAAACAACAACAACAGCCAACACAACAATAGCCATCTGGTATGAATGCCCTATCTTGAACCATAAATACTTAGGTCATATAACAGAGTTGCATCGTATTGGTCACGTCACATAATAAGGTTGTCTCTGATTGGTTAATTCTTGGTACTAGAAATCCTTATGGTATACATGTATAGGCACCTGATTTTTTCGTCACTCTGAAGCAGAAAGGGCAGACTATTACTAATACTTTTTTGTGAATAAATAAAAATTATACTTTTTGTCAGATTGGCAAAAAATATATTTGTGGGTGTGTCACAGAATTTTAGTAATTAGTTTATGTGTGCCATGAGATGACAAAGTTGAAATCACTGACCTAGTGTGCAGGGATGTGATTGGTTGTACCTAGACTGACAAGGTGAGACCATCCTGACTCCCAGCTCTTAAGTCCAGGAAAAGTTTGGAACCAGGACTGTGGCAGAGAAAACAGACTCATAGTGCTAAAGGGATTCAACCTGTTGCCAACCTTGGCAGCCACCATTGTGGGAGCTAATCTCCAAACCAGTGACTCTGCCTTAAACAGGTAGAGTGGAAGACCTGAGGAGAATAAAGACCATTTAGCTTTATGCCCCACCTGAAATGGAGGTGTGTGTGATTTAATTTTTCACTTCACTTTGTATGCCTGTAGAGTACACACAATCATTACATTTTGTTCATTTTCCAACAGGAAGAAGGCTTACATTGCTACTAAGGATGATACAGGAGTTTCAATTTTATTAGTTTGGACTCATTCTCAAATACTTTCAAAAACAAAAATATTATTCATATTTGTCCAAATCCTAAAATCTGTTCCACTGGGTGAGAAATTTTATGCCATTTAAGCAAATGTGGTGTGAAAGGAAACACTCAGCTTGCTGGACTAAGATTATGTACCAGCCCATACTCAGTATTTGGTGAGGGACTCAACCATGCTTTGCCATTGTGGACAGTACAACGGCAGAAGTGTGTAGACTTGTCTGGAATCTCTCATGGGTTATGACTCTAAAACAACCCTTTCCAACAAAACTTTAATGGACTCTCTGGAGAGTTTTAGGAAGCACATTATCATTATTATTATTATTATTATTATTATTATATGTTGATTTGTTGCCATGACTCAATGTGGAAATAGCATGAATATGGTTAAACTGCTCAGGTTTTTACAAATTGTAGATCAGTTTAAATCTCAGAAGAATTTCAACGCTACTGCCTCTTTATATTCCTTCCTCAACTCTGAAGATTATCTGAGGATTATTTAAATAATCTGGAGAATTCTTCCAATTCTTTTATTTGACAGATACAAGGCCATATCAAATAAATAAAGCTAATTTTTCCACAATGTTTTCATCATTCTTCTTACAATGTAAGCTTGCTACTTTAGTAATGATTTAATATATTGAAATGACTTAAAATGAAATACATTGGAACTTCTTCCTTGTCTCTGTGAAATATCAATTGATGGCTCCTACTCTCTAGAACAGCGGTTCTCAACCTGTGGGTCGCGACCCCTTTGGGGGTCAAACAACCTTTTCACAGGGGTAACCTAAATATATCCTGCATATCAGATATTTACATTATGATTCATAACAGTAGCAAAATTACAGTTATGAAGTAGCAACGAAAATAATTTTATGGTTGGGAGTCACCACAACATGAGGAACTGTATTAAAGAGTCACAGCATTAGGAAGCACTGCTCTAGAAGCTCAAATTTCCCCTGTTTTTTGCTTTGTTGTTGTTGTTGGTTTTTCATAAAGCTAGATGGTATTAGAGCTGGAAAGGAATGTTGGCCAAAATGTAGATTAAGGGGCAGCCTTTCAGAAGTCCTGTGGTATTTCTGATATCTTGACCCAAGGATCATGTCACAGCCTCGGCAAATTGTTTAATGATGGCTGCCCAGTTAATTATCAAGATGGCTGAAAATACATGGTTGAACATAGATCCTTGACCTTGGTATCTATCTGTGAAAAAATTCTTATTTTTCTTCCAATGTTCTAATTCAAATATATTTGCTATTAATCTTTTTGTCTGTTTGTTTGTTTGCTTCTTTTCCCCCAAAGACTGCCTTTTAGTAACACATGACTGTTTCAAAGGGGGCATAATTTTCCCTTGCACACAACTCAAAGTTTAAAAAATATTAGGCATAACCAACAAAATAGAAACTAAGTATTTGGAAAAAGGAATAATTTGAAACCTTACAAATTGAGACAAATTTTGCCTTGGAGGAAAAGACTTTGTATAAACAGGATCACAGAATTTGTTGGCAGCTAACTAGATAATTTATGTAATTCTTTATGCATACTGAAATTCAAACCGGATGCAATAAAGCCGTGTGTGTGTGTGTGTGTGTGTGTGTGTGTGTGTGTGTGTGTGTGTAAAATGATTGATTAGCACATTTTGGCATTAGGAAAGGCATTTTAAATTATATTTCAAATTTTTACTTCTTTATCCATAGAGCAAAGTTGTCAATGTCCATGATATCTATAAGAAACAGTGTTGTTTTTGAGATTACCTATTAGGGTGGAGCATGTTCTCTTTAGTGTTGGTATCAATGCATCTCAGTTTCAGCTCCACTACACTAGACCCATCTTCAAATACAGTACAGCTATGATAAAAAAAAAAAGTAGAAGAGAGAAATGACAAATAAAAAATTCTATCCGTCATAAATGAGTGAACTATTGAAGGTTTTTGAAAAGAGGCCATAATGTGCTAAATGAATATTTATCTACCCCAAACAAAAATGCTCAAAAGAAAGATCACTTACATTTAAAGAGAAGTTATTACCAAGAGTGCTGGTTATTGCTTGTGATGACATCCAAGACCCACAGTGGCAGGATCAGGACACTACCGGTGGAAAAGGTCAAAGCTTTGTGAGAACGAAGAGGAAGGACCATACCATAGTGGGAGGAAATTTATACCATCCATTCCTCCAAGCCGGTTTACCTGCCTAACTGCTTACTTCATGAGTGACATTAAGTAATTTGTATTTGAATTCCTGTAGGAGGTATATTCAAATAGAGATTCTCTTTTTTTTGAAAAACCAGTGGAGAACACAGCCAGAAATTCAAGTTGGATCTAATTTGAGATACAGTCTTATCAATTTGCAAAGGTAAATATCAGGTGATTGGAATGTGTAAAGAGGTAACAATGGCTCTTTTGGTATATGCTCCGTTTTCTTTCTAGAGTTAATTGTCTACATTGCTAAGTTACTGTCAAATCACCTTCAAATCTTCCCAGCATGCCTGAAAATGGGTAGATAGCTTTTTTTAAGTATCACAGTATCTTGATTTTATTTCTCTCCCAATCACTATCAATATCAAAACTGTTTGCTGAGTGAATTAATAAACGAATGAATGAATGACTCTACAAATAGAGTAATTGCTTAATTATTGAAGAATAGTAATAATGTTTGTTACCAGCTTGGCCATAAATTCTAATGGATATTTGCTCTTATGTATGTTTCAAAGGACATTATTTCTTAACACTTTTTTACAGTAAATTTAATAGAGGAGAGTTAATTCATAGGAAAAATCAATTGTATTTTGCTTTTGTATTTCATTGGAATAGGCCTACCATTATTCTTACACTAGTGGCCCAGTGCACAAAATTTGTGCATTGGGGGTGGGGGGTGGGGGGGGAGGTTCCCTTAGCCCAGCCTGCACCCTCTCCAATCGGGGATGCCACAGAGATCGAGCCTAAACCGGCAGTCGGACATCCCTCTTGCAATCTGGGACTGCTGGCTCCTAACCACTCACCTGCCTGCCTGCCTGCCTGATCGCCCCTAACTGCTTCTGCCTGCCTGCCTGATTGCCCCTAACCCCTCTGCTTGCCTGCCTGAGCACCCCTTATTGCCCTCCCCTGCCAGCCTGATCTCGCCCAGTCTCTGGCTCTCTTTGTTTTTCTCAACAGTCCTCCAGGCCTCCCTGCCTCCCCGTCTTCCTCTTCCTCTTTCCTGGCTGGGAGGGGGTGGGGCCAATGGGGGCCACTCCACCCTCTGCCTGCCCTCCCTTCCATCCAGGCCTCTTCAGGCCCAGTCTGTTTTGTTTCCTCATTCTGAGAGAGGCTCCGAGAGCAAGCTGGGAGGGAGGGAAAGAAAAGGAGAAAAGGCTGTGCCCTGGTGGGCACTGTGTGTGTCTGTGCGTGTGTGCAGTTGTGAGTGCGTGTGAGTGTCGGCCCCACCTTCCCAGTCCTGTCTCCGCTGCCACAGGTCCCCACCAACCAGAGCCTGCTGCGCACACAGCCTGGACGTTAGGTCGACCTCCAGTCATTGTGAATGTGATGGACCAAGGGTTTTTATATATTGGGATTGCATTGTATAGTAATACAATACTAAAAATTACTACTCAATAATTGTTTTTCTGCTTTTTAGCCTTCTAATTATCTTCAAACTTGACTACTATAGCACAACCTGATCTTCCATACACTCTACATTCTCTTACTTCTTCATACATTAAAACAAAATTTATAAATGAAGAATTATTCAAGTTTTTCTACAAATAACCAGATTTATTAGGCAATAATAACCTTACTCTTGATTCTCTATACCAGTGCTGTCCAGTAAAAATGTAATGTGAACTACATATATAATTCAATTCAATCTGTCAGATTTTACAGATCTCAGCCAAACATTCATTTCATCAGAGAAGACTTTTCTGTCCACCCTGATGAGGGTGCACTTCATATTAAGATTTAACTCTGTGAGTAAGCAGCTGTAGTGTCTGCCTTTTTCATTAGTCTGTAAGTTCCACTTGGGCAGGAACCTTATTACTCTTTGTCTCCTTAATGTCCGTCTACTTCATAATAGATACAAAATATTATAGCATAACGATTAAGAGCTTGCTATCTAAAGTCAAGATTTCAGAGATTAGAGAATTGATATTTTGAGGCAAGTTGCCCAATATTTCCAAACTTTAGTTTCCTGATGTATAAAGAAAGGTTACAAATGGTACCATTTTATTAAGCTATTGTGAAACCAAAATATAAAGTGCCAGACTGTTATTTTCTTATGCACTTGAGTGATTGTGTAGGTAATGGTTTCTGTCAAATCATATACTTCCTCTGTGTTTTTTAATCTTTGTACAACAAGCGACATTTTTATACTAGGACTTCCTATGTTATTTACAGGTAAAGAATCTGTTAGTTTGACATAAAACTTGATATAGTTCTTTTTACAGCTAGAGTTTTTAATGTAAATTATAAACATGTTACTGATTTGTGCTTTGTAACTCTTGTAAATTTCAGTTATGTGACTCAGCATGTGTAAGTGCAGTCATTTCCGACACATTTACAAGATTACATATCAGGATATGCTAGTCTGGTAGGTCTCAGTCCCCCAAAAGGTGCCTCCCTGTGAAGTTGTTTGGTGTCCTGCCAGCCAGCCTTCCCCTGCCAACGCTCAGATCTCATTCAGTTCCCTCCCTTCCAGATCAATAAATAGCTCCTTATTTATGCCAAGAAATTCTTGAGCAATGAGTCTTAGCCAAATATGTATTAATTGCATCTTAAAAGTACCCCCCTTTTCCACAAGACCCAATCAAGTGCTTGGAGGACAGAGAGGACACTCTTAGCCATGTGACAACTATTTTTTAATCACTGACTTTGTGCCTGGGTGATTGTGGGTGCAATCACTCTACAGCTGCTTACTCAGAGTTAAATCTTTAGCTGTAATTGTGCCGAATCCACTGATAAGAAGTGTATTGTCATCAGGGTGGACAGAAAAGTCTTCTCTGAGGAAATGAATTTTTGGCTGAGATCTGTAAAATCTGACAGATATTACAGGCAGGGGAATAGCTCAGGTGGCAAGGAGCTAGGCTTACTGAAGAGAATTAAAGAAACATAGGGAGCCAGGGACTGATGAGCATGAAGAGGTAGGCAGAACCTGGTTTGTAGGCCTTCCTAACCACTCACAGCATTTTGAATGCAAAGCGTTAAATGAGACAGACATACTGAGGCAGCTGGTCTCCCACCCAAGTTCATTTGAAAATCAGATAATAGAGTTACTAACATTATCTCCACTTTACAGGTAGGGAAATGTGGATTAGAGTAATTAACTTATCTATGGATTATAAATATTATAATGGAGCTAGGAACCAAACCTAAACAATTTGGACTTGAAGGCCCATGTTTGAGTACTGTGCTACACAACTGTGCTTCATGAACATCTTTGGTCTTCATGACAGCTTTTTAGGTAGGCAGAAATGAATGACTCCGTTTTGTAGAATTAATGATAAAGAACTTTCCTAGGGGCACACAGGTAGTAATTAGTGGAGGTGGCTCTGGAACGTCCACTGTTTAGCCCTAACATGAGCATTCTTTCCATAGCGATTCCATCTTACCTCTCAATCCCTAAGAGGAAAGGTCATGATATCTGTGAAAGCACTTTGAAATGAAGTGCCATAGACACGAGAGTGACTTTTTGTTATGGGTGATCTTGGTAAACATCAGCAGTACCCACGATATCCTTAGAAGGAAGGGTTAGGAGAGAACCCGTTCATTTCACTAAACCAATATATCCACCTGACACCATATTAGTGAGCAGGCTACAACAGTTGGAACCATCACTAAAAGGTCTAGGTTGATGGAACCTAAAAATGTGAAAATACTCAGCCTCATGTAAGAAATTTCAGGTATGAAATGAAAGGAAAGGCCATTGCTTACAGAGGATAGTGACTTTTCAAAGTTTCTAGTTCTATTCAACATAGAAGAGAAGAAGATGCTGCTGAAGCTTGGGTAATTTTCCAGTGTTGCAGGGAGTGCTTCAGTGAGAGGAACTACATTGGGAAAGGTCAAAGGGATGACTCTGAGCTGCTACCTTAAAGTGGTGTCGCTATGCAAAAGCCATCACAACACTCTTGTCAACAGACCTGTCAGCTGAATACCAGCCAAGCTGTCAACCTGGTTTTGACTCAGCACTTGGGTGGCCTACTTTACATATTTATATGCACCCCTGTTATGTGCTGGCTTTGCCCATTTCATTCCCTGCCCCTGCTGCTGATGTAGTCACTCCCTTTCGGTAGCTCTGATGACATCGATTTTGTTTAGTTACTTTATTTATTTCAAGTCTGTATTAAATTCTGGTCTTGTCCTCTGTACAGAGCCACACGAATCCTCTAACAAGCAGATACTTTTGTGACTACATGAGCTATCCTGGACTTACTATTGGGATACAAAACAAGAAAGTTTTAGAGCCTAGGATTTGGATTTAGACTCAAGACCCAGATTTGCTTAAAATTCTTAAATATTTGACCTGAGCTATGAAAATAAATTATTTAAATGTTCTAAGCATCAGTGGTCTTCTACAAAAATAGATAAGCACAGTACTTGTGTCACAAAGATGTGGACAGGGATGAAAGACCATATCTTTTATAAAAGCTAAATAAGTTATTATAAGTGCATAATAAATGCTAAGTAATGTTCATTATTTTACTTACCATCCTCACTGGTTGAAATTTCCCATCATATTTTAAACTCAATATGTAAATCATAAAGGTAAGAACCTGGTTTTCTTCTTTCCTCCCATATCTCTAGACTCTAACATATAAAAAATGCAGGGTAAATTTTTAAAATTAATAACCTGTTACTTTGAGGAATTGTTCAGAAACTTCTTTGGCAGGGACTGTGAAAACTACACAACACTAAGGAGACATCTGACACACCAAGTCCTGCACAAAGTAGGCTTATGGTTAAACTGAAAAATGATTCCATGTGAAAGTTTTCTTCCTTCTAGAAACTGCCAGTCTCAGAATCCTAAACATATAGTACAAAATCAAACAAAAAATATTAAATTGATATAATTGATGAAAGTGATGGTGATGTACCTTGAGATTCTTACTGAATATAAATTAAAACAGTATTTTTAAGATACAGCAATAAAAACAAGAAAATCCTACTTGCTTAAGAAATGCAATGTTATGATCTAATTATATTTTCATTCAGTTTAAGGCAAACAGTGTGGACAAATCCTGTCCACGAGGGTGAGAAAGATGTGTAGGAAGACTTAAGTGTACAAATCTTTTTTGAATAAAATATTTGCATCTAGTTAAGGAAGCAGAGGCAAAATGTAACTGGAAGAGTGGGCAAAGTCAGATTATGGGAAACTTTGAAAGACAGCTGGGGGTTAGGCTTTGATGGAATAAAATAAAAAGCAGAGCGTTATCGTAAATTCTGGTATGGTGGTATTTCATGGTGAAAAACCATTTTCAAAAGTAATAGGGAAGATGGATCAGTGCAAATGCTTGCAATTAAAGACATTAGGAAGGAAGCAGTAAAGCTTTTGCAGAGAAATATTAATGTCCTAAAAATACTACATTTGACCAGCATTCTGAAAATATAGTTCATATTTTATCTTACTAATTTCTACACTTATACACCATGGACAAGTCACTTCTCCTTGACTGTGCTTACTTATATCTAAATTCAGAGGGTTGGACTCCATCACAGTTCTCCACAACATACTGGTAGTAAGACAGACAATTTCAGATAGAACAGAGAAAAGTTAAAAATTTTAAGTTACATATTCTTTTTATTTCATATTTTTTACAATTACCTTCTTTATGTGAAGTTATACTGGTTACACATTAGCAGAATGATACACTTTTTCAAAAGAATCTTGACTTTTGCTTTTAGTCATGAGAGAATAACAGGGTCTGGAGTTATCATCCTGTCATAAAAATTAGAAAATGGAACCAAAGTAATAAACAACAGTTGTCAGACATTGGCAAGCAGGCAGCACTGTGATGAAAACAAGTAAGGTGAACCCTATGAAAACCTTAGCTTTCTGCCTACCAGCAATTTCTAAAGTCTGTACTCAGCAATGCAAAATTCAAAGTCTGGCACCCAATAAAAAAAATTTAAGTATGGAATTGAAGCAGGAAAATATAACCCTTAGTCAGAAGAAAGGCAATCTATAGAACAAATGCACAAATGACAGAGAAAATTAAAATTAACAGAAAGTATGTTAAAACAGGTATTAAAATACGTGTGTGATGTTAAGATTTAAAGAAAAACATGAAAGTAGGGAAGAAAGGTACAGAAAATATAAAAAAAGGCCTAAATGGAATTTCTAGAGATGAAAAATACAGTATCCAAAAATTTTAAAAAATGCACCAGCTATAGTTACAGCAGATTAGACAGTGCAAAGGAAAAGATTTATGAATGTGAAGCCATAGGGACAGAAACTGTCTCAAATAAAGCACACAGAGAAAAATAATGGGGGGGAAACAGCTTCAGTGACTTGTGAGTCAACTGCAAGTGGTCTAACATATATGTATTGAGACCCAGAAAAAGTAAAGCACAGAAGATATTTGAAGAAATCATGGACAAAATTTTTCCAAATTTGATGAAAGCTGTATATGCACAGATCTAAGAAGCTTTTATAATCCCAAGTAAAATACACACAAAACTACAACCAGGTTTACCCAAATCAAATTGCTGGCAATTATTGGCAAAAAGTATATTTAAAAACAAAAAAGGTCCATTAAGTACAAAGAAACCCATATGGTATTGCATACTTAACCAGAAACTATGCATTCCAAAAGTCAACGAACAATTTTAAAGCACTGAAAGAATAACAACTAATTATGAAGAAGGACAATCTAAAAGCCTATTGTCAGAAAAAAAATATTTCAGAAATGAAGGCAAAATAATAATAATTCACCAATCAGACCAGCTAGAAATTCTGGGAGCCTCTTTGTCTTCTTTCAATCATCACTAAGCACCAGGGAAATGCTAATCAAAATCATTATAAGATATGACCTCACACCTGTTACGATGGCTATTATCAAAAAACAAAAGACAAATGTTGTCAAGGATGTGGAAAAATTAGAACCTTTGTACATTGTTGGTGGAGATACAAAATGGTGACGTTGGAAAACAACAGTATGGAGGTTTCTCAAAAAATTAAAACTAGAACTACCATGTGATCCAGTGATCCCATTTCTGTGCATATATACAGTAGCATTGAGATTAAGATCTTGAAAAGATATATGTACTCTGGGTTCATTCCAACACTATTCACAATAGCCAATGTATGGAAGCAATCTAAATGTTCGTTGATGAACAAATGGATAAGAAAAACATGGTATATACATACAATAGTAATTAGGCCTTCAAAAAAGACATGTTTCCATTTGCAACAACATAGATGAGCCTAAAGGACATTATACTAAGTGAAATAAGCCAGTTACAGAAGGACAAATACTTCATAATTCCATGTATATAAAATAGTATATAAAATAGTCAAACTTTTGGATGCAAAGAGTAGAATGGTGGCTGCCAGGGCCTGGGAGAGAGGGGGAAAAGAGGGTTATTCAATAGGTATAAAGTTTCAGTTAGGCAAGAAGAAAAGTGCTAGAGATCTTCTGTACAACATAGTACCTATAGGTAACAATAACTTAAAAATCCATTAAGAGGGTCAATATCATGTTAAATGTCCTAACTATAATAAAATATGAAGAAATGAAGGCAAAATAAATTTTTTTTTTTGCAGAAAAAAACACTGAGAAAGTCCATCACTAGCAGATCTGCAAAATGAGCTATGTTCAAAGTTCCTCAGGCCAAAGGAAATAAGACAAAGAGAAATAAGGGCAGGGTCTCTCAAGCTTCTAATCAGAGACAAAACAACAATAATCCTATATAATCCTATATAATAAAGAGCTAATATGCAAATGGTTGTCACGCCCTCACACCATCACACCATAATGGCTCAGAAACTCAACACTGGGAGAGAGGAATGGGGACCATCCAGGCACAAATGAGCTCATGAGAGAGTAAAGGGGACTAGCCAGGCTGTGGCTCAGGAGAGGGACAAGTTGCCTGCCCCATGGTCCCAGGTGCCAGCGGCTGGGGCTGTGGTCCAGGAGAGGGGCAAGCTGCCCATTCCGCGGTCCCAGGCAGCTGTGGCTGTGGCCCAGGTGAAGCCGCCTGCACACGGTCCCCTGTGGCTGTGGCCAGCCTGGGTGAAGCTGGCCTGGGTCCTGGGTGCCTGCGGCCGACCAGAGGGAGGGAAGCCC
>NW_006285240.1:1839989-1843698 GCF_000327345.1 Myotis davidii | reverse complement strand
TGCACTGGGCCTCTAGTAACAATGATAATACTTTAGTATTATTACAATAGTAGTAGTTTACTATTGCTGATAACAAATGCCCACAAATGTAGCAGTTCAGAACAATATATGTTTATTACCTCACTGTTTCTGTGGGTCAGTACTCAGGCATGGCCTAGCTAGGTCCTCTGCTCAAGGTGTCCCCAGGCTGCAATCCAAGTGTTGGCGAGCCTGCTTTTTCAACTGCAGGCTTCCCTGGGAAAGAATGGGCTTCCAAGCTCATTCAAGTTTTAGGTAGAACTCATTCCCTTAGAGCAGCGGTTCCCAACCTGTGGGTCATGACCCCTTTGGGGGTCGAACGACCCTTTCACAGGGGTCGCCTAAGACCACCAGAAAACACATATATAATTTCATATTGTTTTTGTGATTAATCACTATGCTTTAATTATGTTCAATTTGTAACAATGAAAATACATCCTGCATATCAGATATTTACATGACAATTCATAACAGTAGCAAAATTACAGTTATGAAGTAGCAACGAAAATAATTTTATGGTTGGGGGTCACCACAACATGAGGAACTGCATTAAAGGGTCGCGGCATTAGGAAGGTTGAGAACCACTGCCTTAGGGTCTTATGACTGAGTGTCCTGACTCTGCAAGTTATTAGCTGGCAGTCACCTGCAGATCCTAGAAGCCAGACACAGTGCCTTTCTATGTGCGTTTCGTCAACATAGCTGCTTACTTCATCAGGCCAACAAGGAGAATTTCTTGCTCCAGTCTGCTCAGATGGTTTCTTACAGAATATAAAGTAATCAGAGAATGACATCCCAGCACCTTTGCCATAAACATAATCTAATTAAGGGTGTGCCATCCCATCACCTTTGCCAATTCTAGGAGCAAGTCTCAGGTGCTTCCCTAACTCAAGGTGAGCTACACAAATGCATGGACATGAGGAGGTAAAAATCATTGGAGGGGTCACCTTTGGGTCTGTGTGCCACATTATTATCCTGGGAACTTGCTGCTTAGAAAAAGGTAAGTGTGTTTAATTTTAGCAATAGTCCTCCATCATTCTAATTAGGTCCTGGTAAATTTCCTGGGTGGCATCCTGTCCAAGGTAAAAATCCACATGATTGTAGTGTGGAATACATTTGTAATAAATAAGTCTGGTGATGTTCGGGAGTAAACTTTCAATGTCCCTGGGATCAGCCACAATGTCATGTCCACCACTCCACATTGCTGTTGGCACTTCCATCTTAGTAACGTTGTATAAGGGAGGCGTAAACTAAATACAGTTAAAGAGAGGGAGAGAAAAAAAGAAGAGTTTTCACAAAAAATCACATTAGAGAAGTAACAAAATCGGTTTTTAAGCATCTACTTTAAATGTTAAAAATGTGCAGTTAGGATACACTTAGTGATATATAAACGTTAAAATGTGAAATTTACTTAAAAACACTTTAGTACCAAAATATGAATTGTAAATTTTAAAAGACCACCATTATATTTTTGATTTGATTTTTGGGGAAATAGAAAAGGATCCTAGAGAAAAGGGACACATTTCTTTGGTAGGGTATCTTTCTAGTAGCACTTGGACTGGGAATGTGTCCTTTTCAAACAAAACTTTGGATGGGATAAAATAGGACAAATATCAATACCCCTCCACATATGCAGAAGTCTGGGCCCAGGGAATTATTGACATTTGAGCAGCCTCCTCAGTGAGCGTTGAGACCCGTACATAAAAACACACATTTGAAATACAATGTTAAAAAGCCAGCCTGTTACAGAAAAATCGGGCCTGGCAAGTTTTTCCTGCCCCCTTCTTTCTGGTAACACCACTCTCATGCTGATTTGACAAATTCCACTCCCCCAGTTCCAGGGTAGTCCAGGGGACCAGGCCTGGCCAATTTGTTCTTCATTCTTCTGGACACAGTGATTATATGAGATGACTAAAACAGGGCCCAAGTTCTCTCTGGAACTTTTTGCCAGAGCTATTAAGAAAAACATTGCCGCCCTAACCGGTTTGGCTCAGTGGATAGAGCGTCGGCCTGAGGACTCAAGGATCCCAGGTTCGATTCCGGTCAAGGGCATGTACCTGGGTTGCGGGCACATCCCCAGTAGGGGGTGTGCAGGAGGCGGCTGATCGATGTTTCTCTCACATCGATATTTCTAACTCTCCATCCCTCTCCCCTCCTCTCTGTAAAAACTCAATAAAATATATTTTAAAAAAAAGAAAAACATTGCCTTTTCCTTTGGGTTTGCAGTTGGAAGCACTGTGTGCGCTAGATTCATCAGTCACCATCCTACTACTACTATCTTGGAAAGGACTTAAAAATGGAAACAGCATATGAAGGCAGAATTGAGAGAGAAAAAGCAAGAGAGAGCGAACCCCAATGCCAGTGTTTAAGTTCCTGGCTATTGCGAGTTTACAATTATACATTTTAGTTCAGTAAAGCAGTATAATAGAGTTTGTTTCTGCTACTTGCAACTGGAAGTCTTAACTTTTACCATTTGCTACGGACTAACTTGTTTTCCCTCTAAATTCACGTCTTAAAACCCACCCCAAATATGATTGTATTTGGAGATAAGGCTTTTAGGAGGTGATTATGTTAAATCCAATAGGATCGATGGCCTTATAAGGAGGGGAGACAGAGGTCTCTCTCTCCAAGAGCACACACCGAGGAAAGGCCATGTGAGCACATAGCAAGGAGGAGGCGCTCCCCAGAACCCGATAGGCCGCTGTCCTGTTCTCAGACTTTCGACTTTCAGAACCGTGACAAATACATTTCTGTTATTTAAGCCACTCAGTGACGGTATTTTTTTAAAGCTCAGCCTGAGCAGGTGAATATACAACAGTTAATTTTGGCAGCAAACAGTTTACCCTCAGTTTGTTTGGGTTTTTCTTATTTTCTCCCAAAGTCCTACACAAACTTTTCATAGCGAAACCTGAATCACCATTTTAAAAAGTAGAATGTGTAAGCTTAATGATAAAGCTAATACCTGTGAGTCAGATCTTATCCAAACAGGTATCTGAGTCTCACATGGGGAGGCCATCATCTAACAGCTTTTTGGGGGGCAGCTATATACTCTTGCTAAAGCAGGGAATCGGTTCATTACAAGAGTAAATGGTACTTCGCCATAGCATGTTTGTGTGTTTGGGCACACCCACTTACACACATATAACCATAGCAGTTTAGAGGAAAATCGCATTTTTCACACCAATTAAGTTATGCATTTTTACTGTTGTAGTTAATATGGTGGCAGTTTAAATTTGCTATTCAAAAAGTTTCCAAATTTCCTCAGCCCTGATTTGTAAAACCCTTGTATCTTTTTTAAAAAAAATTTATTATTATGTTTGAGAGAGAGAGAGAGAGAGAGAGGAAGGGAGAGGGGGGGAGGGAGGAAAGGAGGGAGGGAGGAGGGGAAGGAGAGAGATGAGAGAGAGCCTCGATTGGCTGTCTCCTGCAACCCCAGCATGAGTCCTGACCAGGAATCAACCCAACAACCTCTCTGTGCATGGGACAACGCTCAACCAACTGAGCCACACTGGCCAGGGCTGAGTTTGCAACTTTTGATGTAAAACAACCTTACTTTAAGCGAGAAGGAAAATAATTAGTAGAGAATTTTCAGAATTCCACAAAATGACATGTAAAAATAAGTAGAAACCTGCCCCAGTCGGTTTGGCTCTGTGGATGGAGTGTCGGCCTGGGGGCTGAAGGGTCCAGGGTTCGG